>NW_027113955.1:846994-878068 GCF_000696795.3 Halyomorpha halys
TATATATATACATATGGTGAGAAGAGAAGCCCTGGTTTAGTGCTCTAGCTTATATAAGAAAAGACGACCGCTTCTTATCAAAATATTAAATAGACTTTGATCAGAGAGGTAAAAATCTTAGCAACCAAACCACATTCCTTCCCATTTCATCAAACATGATGAGCTCTTTTCCATTTCTTGTCCTCGAACGATCAGTTTTTTTTAAATTATTTGTTAAGCCTGTCAGTGGTTCTATTTTTTTTTTGTATTTATATTAAATTAATGAATTTATTTTAAAATTTATTTTCAAGTTTATTATTGTAAATCTAATCGAAAAATGAGAATGATTTTTATGGTTTAAAGTGAAGAGGATTTTGTTTATTGAGTTCGACTTTGTTTTTTTATTCTATATTAGTTGTTTAACGTATGGTAACATGCCAGCAGGCCATTTCTTAAAGTTTTTTTGACCCCCTTTTTAGTTATTTCTGATATATGGGTGGGGAGGGGTTTATCTAGAGGTAACCAACCTGTTCTAACCATGGCCGGGGGGTCAAGTTTTCATTACGTGGGACCGCCGCAGCAATGAAAAAAGTCGACACGTCAGCAAGTCTATAACTGTTAATATAATGTTTGATGTTCTTGTATAATGCGTCTAAAATGAGTTTGCCTGTAGAGGATAGGAATTTCCGCACTCCCCACCCTTGCCCACAGGCCTACCCCTCGTTACCACCATTCCTATCTCAAATGGAAGTTATTCGCTTTAAACACCGCAAGGACCTGTTCTTCTAAGAACAAAAGTTTATTTAATCAACTTCAGGGCCAATGCATTAACACTCGCCCGATGGTTTTTATTCATCTACTATAAAACTGAGAGTATTTATTATGTATTTACTATGTTCACATCTAAATAGAACATTCTATCATTTTTTCCACTAATAATACTATACTAAAAGCTTTTTTCAATTGAACATTTTCATTTCAAGTGCCTTAATCAGCATTGTAATTTAATTATTAGAAAAATTAGAAATTTAAGTAATCTGGTAATTTCTTTTGTTTTCTTTCTTCACCTTTCTTGTTTGAAGGATTTTTTTTATGGTTTATCCAAGTAAAATACACTTATATAATAAATTGTCCAAAAAGAATTAAATAATTAGAAAAAATCCCTTCATAGAATTATCTCTACTTCATCAATTCATTTGAACATCAATATCAACCAGTGTATATTTGAAAAGAGAAAGATTCTACTAGGGTGCAATTTGTTCTCATTATGGATATATTATTTCTTAATTAAACTCATTTTGAAGAAAAGAAAAAAATATATGATAATGTAAAATACTTACAGATATATCTATATATATTTATACAATATATTTGGGTCAAAAATCTTCGACATGGATGACAAGAATTACAATAGCTAGAATCATTCCATTGGTGCTTCTTAGGTTTGACAAAAAAGACACTTGCCGAATACGTTATCCTCATCAGCTACAATGCCAATTAACTTATAAAAAGTATATTTAAGAACTAATTATTAATTTCTAGAGAAAAAAAAAATTCATATGTATTTTATTATTCTAATTATTTATAATTGCCTAATAAGGATTAACTATCTTCTTTCTTATCAACGTTCTTTCTTGAATTTGAATTTTTTTCTTATCCATTGCCAGAGACCCTCACGAATCTGAAGAAAAATTAAAAAGAGAAAATTTAATTTACATAAAATTACTTTTTTCAAATATTTAGAACTTAATTAGGTATAGTAATTTTGTTTTTCAGAGAGAAAAATTGAGTTTTAAAATTTTTTTTTCAATTGAGAAAAAGCTGACCTGGAGTAGAGGTATTTGTTGTTTTTATTTTATTTTTATTGTAATTCCTATTCATTTCTGACATACGGTGGGGGGGGGGGGTACCTACAGACCCCACTCTATTCTAACCATGGTAGGGGTTCAAGTTTTCATTTCGTGGGACCGATATAGAAAAAGAATAAAGCAAGCTCTTATCGAAACAATTTGGCTATTTTTTACAATATTTTCATCGTGTCTGATTCCCATAAATTATTATTCGGAAAACTTCACAGTTAAACATCCATGCCTTATAATAAGAAATAGATATTTATATTCTATTTTTTAAATCCAACAAATCCCATCAAATTACCTTTACCTTTCGTCGTAAACCTGCCGACTGCCCTACAGTATACTTTAATAATGTTGCTCTCACCCTTGTAGAACAGATTTGCAACCTTGGACTACATCTGGACAAACGACTAACCTGGAATCCTCACACAAGACTGAAAAGACAGGAAACTGCACGTCGATTTCGACTATAACAGCACTTACTAGACAAACGGTCTAAACTTCCAACTCATTACAAAAGACTAATCTACATGACAAAAAAAGTCACAGCGCAGAAATACCATAGTATTACAAAATTTTGATTTTAAAATGCTAGAAAAAAATAACAGAAAATAGACATTTAAAAGAAGCTATTTATATATCAAAATAATCTTAAACATAAAACTGACACAAAGAACATGAATATAAATTATGCAGATATAATAAACAAATTGCAGTTCTAATAGCATCCAATTCACAATAGTCAAAAAACAAAACAAAAAGATAAAATAAAAACTGAAAAGGAAAGATCCCTATGGAGATAATATTATAAAAATAGTAGTAGAGAGAAGGCTAAAGTGAAATTAATCCTTATCCTTAAATTATTAAGTTAGGGACATTAATCCAGTGTGATGATGAAAATTAATAAAAATAATAGTAGTACAAAATAATTTATATGGATTCGGACGATGAATACAATTGAGGTAAGAATGGATAAATATTATGTTTATTATAAAAAAAGGATATGAAATGGTGAAGTTTCAGATGTAGTGTAAAGGTATATATACAATGTATTTAAAATTAGGTGTATAGTGAGAAAATATAGGAAGGGTCTCATAAAATAAAACACACGAAAAATAGATCAGAAATTATTTAATCCTTAATTAGTCGGAAATTATTACGGGAAGTATTAATTTCATCCATTCACTTCAGAAGTTTGAATGAGATATCAATGAATGAACCAATCAATAAGTATTTTAAAAGCCAGACATAATAAGGAAAAATCGGAATACAGATCATATGACGTAATTTCATTCATTTCACTTATTCACAGTTTTTAAATTATAATTGACAATTATACTATTTAATTAAATTAAACAATCTTTGAAATATTACTCTCCACTATTAATTTTTATAATTTATCACTCTGAAATTAACATTTTCGTAGAAATTTTTTTTCTTTTATTTATTACTTATAAAAGAGGAAACCTAATGAAGTTAGATACACAAAAAGGCCACAGTAATCTAAAAAAAAATAATTTAATTTTTTAGTCTTGCCAAATTGTCATTAGTACACCAAAACATAAGTTACCATTACGAGGTGTTTGTAACTGAACACCAATTATTTTTTAATGTACACTAATACCTTGATGAAGCCTGAATGGAAGAAAATTTGGCAAGATTAATAAATTATATATTTTTTTAAACAAAGGCCTTTTTCTTTCTTATTTATTACTTTTTTTTTGTATAGTTGCTCATATATTTATTAACAACAATGTTATCAATGAAAAGTGTAAATTTTGTCACACATATATTATTTTATTTTTCAAAGTTCATGTAAAAGATAAAAATCAAACCATCCTAGAGCCAGTTCTATTCATTCTCTTCAGCGCTGATATTCGTACAAAGTCCGATATATTCCTGCTAACATTCCCTGGTGATAAGGCCATCCCACTTAGACCCGCAAATAGCATCCCAAAACCTACAAAGACCTCTTTCCCTAATTGAACATTGATTAGTCAATCGGTGCATTAAACTTAATGAATCAAAATAAAAGCATGTCACTTTCACCATGTTTTTTAACTCTAACTTCATCCAGTTCGGTATCAGACTTAATAAACAAGAAATCAACCGACTAATTGGTTAGTTATTTAGACTACTGAGCAGAAATTTAAAAATTAAAACAAACTATTTATCTATAAGACAAAATTCCAATCTGGACCTACGGGCGTGAACTTTAGGAGGCAACTAAATTTTCGAACATAAAGCACATCTACTTCTTTATGTCCAAAGTCCTCCGAGCAATAGTCAATGCTCCATACTATATGACCAACACCTCAAGCCATGTCCTCAATGCTCTATATGTCCTTGGAGTTATTCTATCCAAAAATACGAATGAATAATGAAAGATTTCCATACTTTCACCAGAACCTTATTCATTAGTCTAATCCTAACAATAGATCACCTTTACTCTCCGTCGTAAACCTTTACACTCTTGCCCTACAGTAAAATTTTTAACATCCCACTAAAGCCTGTTAAACAAATTCGCCACTTAGGACTCTACCTTGACAAGAGACTTACTTGGAATCCCCATACTAGACTGAAACGACAAGAAACTGCGCATAAAATCTGATTACTACAACAGTCACTTGACAAACGCTCCTAAAGTTAAAAAAACATTAAAAAGTTAAAACAAAAATATATGATATAACCTTTACCCATCGTCGTAAACCTACCGACTGCCCTACAGTTTCATTTAATAATGTTACTCTTACCTCTGTCGAATAGATCAGCTACCTTAGGACAAACGATTAATCTGGAATCCTCACACAAGACTGAAAATACAGGAAACTGCACGTAGATTTCGACTATTACAGCACTTACTAGACAAACGGTCAAAACTTCCAACACATTACAAAAGACTGATCTACATGACAGTAATAAGGTCAATCTGGACATATGGAGTTGAGCTTTGGTGCTTCACCAAACCATCAAAAATCCTCCATAAAATCCTTGATACTTTAGATGAATTCTTGATACGTCACAAATAAACTCATCCATAAAGACCTCAACATCCCATTTGTTGCAGATTTGGCCCGAAATAGATATACTTCCTTTCATTTCAAAATCCTTACCCACTAAACATATGGGTTTTCTCAATCTCTCATCCTTAACAATCCTTGATATTCCTCCGAGGCCTTTTCAGAAGATGGCTTCGGGATCTTCTAATTTAAAGCAATGATTGAATCACCCCCATTGGGTGGTTCTTTCTCAAGATTATCATGTGTTCTTAAACATTTATCACATTTACTTATTGTATTGTGTTGTATATAGTTGTAAATTTCATTAAATAAATAAAATTATTCTAATCCCTATTCATTCCCAACCATATCTAAAATTCACCTCGAGGTTTGAAATGGCAATGAATGGTAGGTCCCAAACCTGAATATTCTATTGGAGTTCTGGCAAAGGCTAGAGCTTCTTCACTCAGGTCCTCTGGCACTCTCAGTTTCCTCTGGCTTTCAATATCAGTGACGCGGCTGGGAAAGGAGCGCTGGGATCTCCTGGAGTTCCTGCTTTGCCTTCCACGTGAGTGCAGCAAAACTTGATTCGGAGTTCCCAAATTTGACTGTGAATTTTATTTATAGATGTGAATAAAATTATTTTATTTTAAAATGGAACGATGAAATTATTTTAATTTCTTTACACTTTGTTTAAATTATTTTATCATTATTCAAAAGGTATTATGTTCTTTTACTTAGGGCTTTAATCTTTGTTTATTATTATATTTTTTGTAATCACCTTTCTACTTTATTTATTATATTTTAATTACTTTGTTTCTGTATTTATGCATTAACACTTATGAATGAAAACTTAGGATAATGCTAATTGTCCTTGATTTGACAGCTTTTATTATTATTTTTCATAAATAAATTAAGAAAAAATAATATTAATTCTTAAAAATTTCATAACCTTATTCATTGTTCGATTCACTACCATAAAATCAATCCAGTTAATTTGTTTATAAATAGTCAATATTTTGTAAGATTATGAAAATGAATATAATAAATTATTAATTATTTTTTGTGGTTTCATTTCATTATTGAGAAGTATTTCGTATTTCAATGATTTAGGAACCTTGAGAAGACAAAATAGTCTAGTGGCATCTTTGAGCTGAACGCCCCAGTGTTCTTGTCAAGAGGATACGACGTCCTCAATATGGATAGTTCCATTAATACCAATGAAGATCCCCGGGCGTACTCTTCGTCGAATGGAGAGTGACAATCTCTCTACAAGAATATGCACTCACTTAAATTCTCTTCAACTTCTACTCGGGTCAAAGGTCACCGTTTTATATATTTCCATTTTATTCTCAGATACGAATATTTAAAATTATATAAAAGTCATCAAAATAAAACAATAATACGTTTATAATTCGATAAAAGTAATATGAAAACAACTAGGCATGCTTATAGAGATCTGGCACGAATTTTATTTTTTTTAAAAACATAAGAAATCCGTATTTTATTTCAAACAATTTAAAAACCAGTATCACTGCATATTTTTCAAAATTTGACGAATGTTTAAAATAATTTATATTTTTTATTATATAGTCCTTAAATGAAAACGAATTGGTTTACTTATAAGGATTTAGCATCTCAAAAATTCAACCTTTAACAATTTTTTTTTTAACGCCAAAATATCAGTCAATAATAATATCCTTGGTTGAATATAAACATAATTTTTTATATACTTAGTTATTCCTATACGACACTCGGATAAAATATATTCTTTGGCTTCCTTAAAAACTGATATTTAAGGGTTTATTTTGCAAGCTAAAAAATGAACAAATTTAACACTTTGTTTAAATAAAATAATTGTTATCCAATTTAAGTCTCAAAACACTTTTTATTATTTCTTTAAATGTCCGACGTTTCGGCCAATCAACCTGGATAATCTAAGATGTATTAATTTAAACCTCACATCCAACAATTTAAAAATGTTTTGCAGGATATTCTGCCCAGGATATAAATTTCAGTCAAATCACTTTATTTTATCACTATTGTATTAAATTTTATAACTTTTAAATAAAGATTAACTAAACTTAAACTTAACATTATTATCGTAATAGTTTGTGACTATTGTAATAAATAATATATTGTGTGATAATAGTGTTAAATTAATCTGTAATTAAAAGTTTTAAAATTTAATGGAAAAGTGACAAAATGAAATTAATGACCAGGGCAGAATAGCCTGCAAAACGTTTTTAAATTGTTGGATGTGAGGTTTAAATTTATATGAAAGGAATATGGTCCGGGTGCGGTCAAGAAAAACTCAAATAGTAGAAATATACTAATTTAAATTAAATTAGTTCTATTAAATGACCGTCTAATTAAATTAAATTAGTATATTTCTACTATTTGAGTTTTTCTTGACCGCACCCGGACCATATTCCTTTCATCTTCACACACGGTCAATCAATAATCTTCCTTTAAATTTATATATTTCAATTTTATATAGTCCTTAAAGATGGCCGAAACGTTGGACATTTGAATAAATAATAATGAGTATTTTGAGACTTAACTTGTCTCAAAAAATTAATAGATTGTGTATAAAATATATTTCACCATTTTTTTTTATTTTCACAATTATTATAACATCTCAAAATACAAAATAAACTGAACCCCCAGCCCGATATAACCCTCTCTCTCTTAAATGACCGTCCAAAGCCTTCTAATAAGACTACAACACCTTGCGTGATTTCCGCCCATGGCTCAAGCAAAGCAGTTCTTTGCTCTTGTAAGTTATAAGGAAAGTGTTATTCTTATAAGCCCAAGTTTATATGAGAAATGTTCAATTTGATTCATACTGAGCTTAACATCTGATCATCTTAAGCTCTGAATTACTGAAGATCGGAGATCCTTTAAATCTATTTTGTAAGTCTTTATTATGTTGTTGGTGTGAGTTATCACAATTCTTGAAGTAACTTTTAAAAACTTTTTTTACACTATTCCAAGGTTTTTTTTTTTATTATTATTTCATCAGTTAGTTTTAGAATTGTTACAAAATACAAGAATATGAAGTATGCATAAATAATTAAAAAAGTTACTTATTAATCAAACATTATTTTAAAAAAATTAAGGAAAATTAAAAAGAGCCAATAACAATATATTTTAAAAGTAAAAACAAGGAAAGATACAAGATACTAGGTAATAATACAAAAATAGACTTATCTAAGATTGTTTAACGGCGTATAACTTTGTTCTTCATCAACACCGTTTATATCTTGCAATATTTAATTTATTAATTTATGTTTTCCTATGTATTCCTTGTATACTTATGTATTTATTTTAATATTTTGCGATCATAAAATACAAATACTCATTCTATTGTTCTAAAATCGTCTCGAAGGGTTGTTGATATGTCGAGGTTTGACCAAAAACTATTGGAAAGTGATATTACATGTTAGTGTAATGGTGAAGTATAATATTTTTTGCGTACATAGTATAGGATTTTTAATTAATGATAAAATTTATAACGTATGGATAATTTATTGGGCACTATAACTACAGATTAAAAAAGATTAATAAATCTGTACTGCAACCCATGAAAGGTACTGGGACCATTAATACTTTATAAGTACTGCTACTAGACCAACGGTTGTGCAAGGATGTGATTTGGTAAGAATCACGCTCAACTGCCAGATTTTTACTGACTTAAGGGTACCCACTTTATGAAGCTGGGTTGACCCTGAAGGGCTCTGGAACGTACAGGAGTGACTCACGGCTACAGTGAAACAGAAAATAATTATCTACCACACCCAGATTCGAACCCGGGTTATTGGAGTTAGTACCACAGTGCTTTACCAATGAGCTACCCACTCCCACTTAACTACAGGTAGAAAAAAAAACTAATATGTATTTAAAAAAATAAAAACAATATTTCATGCATAAAAACATGTTTTAATTTATAAAATACACTAAAATAATTTTGGTTCTTATAAACCTGAATATAGGGGAGGGGTTCCTTAAGGTTGATAGTAAAATAATGAATGTAATAAAGATATATTATTTGAATTAATCAATAATAAATTTAGTAAACTTTCTAATTTAAATTTTTAGTAAGACTTCTATAAATTATATTTTAGTTTTAAAAAATTTGTAATTTAAAAAAAATATTAACGCAACATTTTCACTTCTCTCTATAGTCAATAATTCCTGTGAGGTATTACAATACATTGGTATCAATAACTTTTTATATTTTCATTAAATATAGGTATCAATATTTTTTTTATAAAATATTATTGCTAATACATCAAGTTATCCCAAAATTGACTCATTAATAATACATACCTAAAAAAATAATATTACAATGCCTAAATAACTTATCCAATTCCTTACTTAAATCAGATAATTTAAAAATTTAAATTTGGTATTGATATATTAAGCCAACACAGCTATCGTACATATAACAATTTCCGGTAAATAAAAATACTCTTGAAACTTAGGGGAAAAAAAAAATTTAAATTGGTATAATATATATATTTTTTTTTTTAAATAATGTTGAAATTGTTGATAATTGTATGTTGTTTTTAGATATTGATTTGAAAATGGACGGTGAGTCCGAAACGTTATAGAATCGAAAGTAAAAGTTTGGCAAGGGTTTTAAGGATGTATTTATTTCCTGGAAATTGTTATATATAAAATAGTTGTGTTGCCTTGATTTATTAATACAAACTTTTTATTTTAAAAATATCCGTTTTAAGTGAGGAGAAGTTATTTAGACACGTATATTATTATTTTAATAATTGAGAGATAACAAAAAATAATAAAACAAACTAAATACGTAAAACACTTATCATTAAACTACCTTGTTTTAGTACTTAAGGTAAAAACTAGCTGTTTGATTTAAACTACTCAATGGTCATTATTTCCTTTAAAATCAAAATACAAACTACATACCCTGGCTGGTCTATCTTTTCCCTTTCGGGAGTGCACTGTGAGCACTCCGAGAGCTTACACCTTGGTACCCTTATAATAAATATTTATTTATACGGACTAATGTTGAAATTGTTGATAATTTTATGTTGATATCAGATATTAACTTGAAAATCGATGGAAACGTCTTTAAATTGGTAATAAAAGGATGACAGAAGTTTTATTACCCAGAAATTGTTACATAAAAATATAACCCTTAGAATAAACTGATTATTGTGAAAATATTTTATTTTTTCTGAAACTAAAGTGGGACAACTCATCCCTCCACTTAGTACAAGAGGCCAAGAGGACAAAAAAAGGCAGTTATCTCACCCCAATTTTGGATTACTTTAATGAAAACTATGTATAATTACTAGTAAAAATTGATGAGTCAGCTAAGTATACGTAGGGAGAATAAAAAATGGTGGCTGTTTCAAAACCTTAAAAAAACATTAATTTTACATTCCAAGCTCTATATCTTAAAAACTACCTACAACAGTAGAAAATCTAAGAGAACATTATTTAAAGAAGAGTAAATTTTCTGAAATTTTGGCCCTAAAAGAGCTATTTACGTCCAATAGTTCTCGAGATATAGCTTTTTAAAAAGCAAAATTTCTTTAAAATCTTCTGAAAGATTAGTAGTTAGCTAATTTATTTTGAGAAATCTACATCTCAGAAGCTATGAGACGTACAGGTGTCATTTAGCACTCAAACTAAAGCTAGTTTAATGGACTATAAATAAGTTTATGACCATTACCTTCGTAGGAATAGTAGTTTTCATGATATTTGCTAAAATAAATTGATTTATAGTTGTTCAGACAATAAGTTTGATTTATGAAAAAAAATCATTTCAGAAACCATTGGACGTACAGATGTTTGCGAGTGCTCAAATTAAAGCTAGTTAAATTGAATACAAAATAGTTTATTATGTTTATCTTTGTAGGAGTAGTAGTTGTTATGATATTTGACAAAA
Organism: Halyomorpha halys; assembly: GCF_000696795.3. Taxonomy (NCBI): domain Eukaryota; kingdom Metazoa; phylum Arthropoda; class Insecta; order Hemiptera; family Pentatomidae; genus Halyomorpha; species Halyomorpha halys. The sequence goes on from NW_027113955.1 coordinate 857,755, forward strand.
TAAACTCACAAAATGTTAATTTATAGTTGTTCTTATAAAATGTTGGATTTTTGAAAAATATATCTCTAGATCCATAAGACGCACATTTGTCTGCCAACACTCAAAATAAAGGAAATTTAACTTACTATAAAGTAGTTTATGACACTTATCTTCGTAGGGGTAGTAGTTTTTATGATATTCACATATGAACATAAATTTGGCAAATGAAAATTTGTCCGAACAACTATATATCAATTTATTTTAGCAAATTTCATGTAAACTATTACTCCTGCGAACATAAAAATCATAAAATACTTTATAGCTCATTAAACTAGCTTTAATTTGAGTGCTAATAGACATCTGTACGTCAAATGGTTTTTGAGATATGGATTTTTCAAAATAAATTCACTAACTACCGATCTTTCAGTACGTCCCATTCATTTTTACTTAATGTTGCTTTTTAAAAGGCTATATCTCGAAAACTGTTTAATGTAAATAACTCTATTAGGGCTCCTATTTTAGAAAATTTGCTCTTCGTTAAATGGTTTTCTTTTGTTGTTCCTATTTTTTGAGATATAAAGCTCCAAATGAAAAATTAGTTTTTTTATAGCTTTGAAACAGTCGCAATTTTTTATTCCTCTTACCTATACTTGGCATAGTTATCAGTTTTGACTAGTAATTATACATAGCTTTCATTAAAGTAATAAAAAATTGGGGTGAGATAACTGCCTTTTTTCTCCTCTGCGGCTTTTGTACTAACTGTGATGGCAATGAATATTATGAATTATTAAGGGCGAAAAATCAGAGAATAGACAAAAATATAGTCTTTTGGAATATTTTTTTTTCCCTTGTCTCAACACACCATTAATCTTTTGCGGTCAGTAATTAAATTATACAAAGCACTGTCTGCTGCTAGGGTACTTAGCAAAACGAATTTGAAATTACTCTTGCCTTGGATAATAGAGTTATTCCATTTATTGAGCCAATTATCGAGGAAAATGTTGATAAATTTCGCCAGTGGGCAACTACTGGGCCGCTCTCCGCCGCAGTGTGGATCCGCTATGCGGTCTGGTCTTCCCCCTCCCTAACACCCACTTTCAACCCGTACCTTTCACCATTCCCTAATATTTGTTTAAATTTTAGTTTTTAATAGTTCATATTTATCATTAGCTAAAATAAAATTTAAAAAAATAAAGTATATAGTGTAAGTATAAGATCTTAAATTCATTTTTTAGTCAACAATTAGAATGATTGCGGGGGGAAATTTTCTTAGGACCACTTTTTTGTTAATTGTTGTTAATTTTTATAATTAATTGTTATTCGTAACAAATTTATTATATACAATACCGATACCTTTTCAACATTTATGTTTCGCTCTTTTTACCTTTGGCCATTTTCAAATCGCCATTGCTTAACTACCAAATTCGTTCATATTTTAAATCTATCCATTATATATACCAGCTAACGATGAGAGGTGATTAATTATTTAAAATAAGCACAATTAAAAGTACTTTAATTTTTTTTAATTTAATACCAGATCGAGATCGGTCAGGTGGGTTGGTTAGTATAACAGTTACATTTTTTTTTTATTTTATCTATTTAAAAAATTACATCCAATATGGTCCGACTAGATGACATCTATCGATCGGTGCCAAAATAACACATAAAAATGATAGACATAAGTAAAATGTAAATATTATAGTTTTGACTATTAGGACGTTGTGGAGGCTATACAATTTGTAAGCTAGATAAGAAAAAGACGAATTGATCTCAAATGATACAGCTAAATTAATAATTAAATATAAACTATAATAATTTAATAACTAAATAATTTAATTAACAACTATTGAAATGAAAATAAATTTTAAAATAATAATTATTTAAAAAATGTATTTAAATAAATAAAAAATAATAATAATAAAAATATCTGAAAGGATTTTGAAGTGAATAATAAAGCTGCAATAAAACAAGATGATTCAGGATACAAATAAGGACCCAATAATATTACTAAGCACTGCTATACATTACTACATACTACATACTGTACATTACTACTATACCACACACCTACATTCCTAATTCTAACTGTAATATAATAAATAAATTATGTGGAGTTAAGAAAAAATACAGACAGATATGGTCATTTGGTGAATCAAAATCAGATATTGAGAATCACAGAAGTAAGAAATTACCCAGTTATATATTTCTTTTTTAGTTTTATTTTTGTGGCTGATTTATTTCTTAGTTCTTGTGGTAAGCGATTGAATATGGCACCATATAATTTAGGTAAGTTTACCAAACTTATTATTATAGGGTGGTTCGATAAATTATTTTTTTTGTAACATTTTTTAGATATATCATTTCTTTTCTAAATAAATTGATAATTCTATAAATTTTTTTTTTTTAACAATTGACTATGGGGGGGGGGGGTATAGTCTCATACAAAAGACACCCCAAACTATTTACAATGTTATAAGAAAGAAAGAAAAAAAATTAAGATAAAATAAATTGATAAAAATGACAATTCTTATGAAGAGAGAAAAAGAAAAGTTAAACACACAAATAATGACATCTATGGAATTAACAAAATAAATAATTCACTTCTAATGGAAGAAAAATAAAAGTTAATTTATGATAAAACCGAAAATAAAAAGAAAATGAAATAAAATTGTAGTATTATCAATAATAGGATCGATAAATACAAAACTTATAACAGGATATCCTGCAGCAGCCTGGGCTTCAGTCTTCTGGATGAGGTTGGATTTCCCAAGTTGTAAGTCTACTGCTCCTTTAACTGTCGGTAATTTTAAAATTAAAGTTAAGTTGCTGTCACCCTCCAGGTATGCATCTATCTTAAATACATAATTTCAGTTTTTTCAACAATTCTTTTTTAAGTCGGACTGACCACACACCGACTAGACTGACCTTTTTGAGACTTTTTTTTTGTATAAAGTGGAACTTAAATTTAAACAAAAGTTTAATTCTATTGAAATCTCGGATTCGTAATTTTCACGATCACGGATAGCTGGATGTAAAAGTGAGAAAATTCTCATAAAACTAGTGCTGCATAATATTATCAGTAGTATATCAATTTATCACAAAATTGACTCTTGATTAACTTAAGTAGATAATAAAAAGCCTTAAAAAAAAAAATTTACACGCCTTAATAACTTATCGAATTCCTTACTTAAAACGGGCATATTTAAAATTTTAGTTTGAATTAATAAATTAAGGCAACGCAGCTAATTTGTATAAAAATAATAAAGTAACAATGCCAGGTATCAAACTTAAAATTAATTTATTAAATATTAATCAGAATGATTGAGGGGGAAAATCTCCGTAGGACCCCATTTTATATTAATTTTATTTGTAACAATTTTATTTTATACATATATATATTTTTAACATTTCAGTTACGTTTCGGCCTTTTTACCTCTGGACATTTTCAAACTTCTTTCTATTTCTAAAACTCAATAATTTTATTTAAGTTCTATAAAGTAGTATTTATGAAACAAAAAAGAATCTTATTTAATACGATGACTGAGGTGTAGAATTGGATAAAAAGTTTTAAAATGGCCCAAAACGTTTCTAAAATATTGCAAAGAAACTGATGTATAATATAAATTTGTTACAAAATTAATAAAAATGTTCTTCTATAGTTTTATTTTTGTACAATGTGGGTTTAATGTGGTCCTAGAGAGATTTTTTTCCTCAATTATTCTGATTGACGGTTAGTAATTTAAAAATTAACCACACTAAAAAAATTAAATAATAAATTAACAAATAAATTTGTTGATAATAATAATTAAAATTAATGTCAGACACATATAGTAGACCCATTGTTTATCCCCGCTAAATATTTTCATACATATTTACAGCTCACAACGCACAGTAGCTGAATGGTGAAAAAAAAATCTATTTTTTGTATGTACTAGAAAAATCATATTTATAATTATAATTATCACAATTATAATTTAAAATATATTTTCACTTTTGATTAATATGCTAGTTACCTAAAATATTTTATTACTTTCATCTGGAATATTTTAAGTTTTACTTTCACCTACTTAAATATAAAATATAAGGCAAAGGAGATTATTGTCATTCTAAATAAAAAATAAATTTCTGTATTAAAAAGTATAAGGATGTATTGGTGAACATCCTAGCTCAAAGATGAAAAGTTGAAATTTTAAAGTACGTATTTAATATAGGTTTATGCCTGGAATGTTACGATAACTTATTTATTAAAATCGACTTACTAGAAGTTCTACGACTAAAGCGGTTCTAACGATTAAGCTTGAAATATTAATGAAAAATCGAATGTTGTTGAGATAGTCTTTCAGGGGTTCAATGCCGATTTTTCAAAAAATCATCCTTTAAAGTACATTAAATTCTGTTTATTCCATATAATCCACCCCTAACCACCTCTAATTGTCACAAGTATTAAACAATGGGCATTTATAAAATATAAGATGATTTAATAATTGCTAATGATTTAATAATTGAATAAAAAAATAAATGTTTTCGTGTTTCCGTGGTTGTTATGAAAGTAGCCAGATTATACTTTTAATTACTTATATACCTTATTTTATAATTTAAAAATCAAAAACTCCATCGTACTCCTATAATGTCTCTTATAAGTTATTATATTTAAAGTTCATTATTTTGACTTCTAAAATAATTAGTCGTTAAAAAAAAATTAAATTGTTAGACTTTTATTTTGGAAGAAGACAGTTGGCCGTATGGAGTAGATTGTGAAAAATTAGCAATTAGTGAATTTATTGTGGGAAATCTTTATCTCAGAAACCATTAGACGTAAAGATGTTCATTAGCGCTCAAATTAAAGCTAATTTAATGTGATATAGTTGATAACTTTTATCTTCGTAGAAGTAATATTTTTCATGATATTCACTAAAATAAATTGATTTTCAATTTTTCAGACCAAATATCACATGCAATATTCATATCCATATGCAAATATAAAAACTACTGCCTCTACAAAGATAAACGTTGCGAGACTAGGTTTTCTGGACCGGGGACTTCAAAACATATATTTCAGTGGAAAACTCGAATTCGAAATTTTTAACGATCATAATAGTTATTTACTATATATATAGTATACAAGTGAAAGTAAAAAGTGCATTAGTTATTGAAAAAAATGTACTAGATTGAAAAAATCCTAATTATAATGGGAGTGTGGAAAAAAAATATCGAAAGTTTAACTAAGTAAATTTATTACTTATTAAAAATAAGCATTTTAGGCCTGCCAAACTATTTCATTAAGAATATAACCTATTTGGTATTAAAGAACATTTGATTCTTCGAGAATGAAGAAGAAAGTTGAGATTAAATAAAGGTCGTAACAGAATAAATAAAAATAAAATTAATAATGTTTGTATTATAATTAAATTATAATAAATGAGCAAAGAACAAATTAGGACCATCTACCTGTTTATGACGATAGCTAAACAGATACTTGGACAATAAATGGGAAGCATTTAGGAGTGGAGGGGAGGTGGCCGTTATCGATTTTATTTCTATTTCAAATACAGGAAATAGGCATAAAAATATGACGAAAAATGAAAAATAATTCTAGAAACAAATAAAAATATGATAATAATATTCTAAATTAAGAAAAACTAAATATAAATTCTTTCACGACCTTTATTTAATCTCAACTTACTTCTTCATTTTCTGTCTTTTAGTATTTTAAATTTTGTTTTCCCACATCTACTTTCTGTTTTTTCGTTTTATATGCGTCTCCGGTACTTTTTTAACCGTATAGTTTACGTAATTTGTTATTCTTATCATTTTTCATTCAAGTTTATTTTATGTTAATACTATTTTATTTCTTCTTTCCTTCTATTTGTATATAATTTTCTTTTCACTTATTTTTTAAATAATATTTATCCTACCTTAATTTATCTTCTTGTTGTAATGTTGTTAGTTGTTTTTGTGTCTTTTTAGCCCTGATGAAGCCGTACAAAGTGGGATGAAACATTGAATAATAAACAGTTTAAAAACTATTTTGTCCTCTTTCACCGCAACCTTCATCATCTTCGTTACATTTTAAATTATATGGTAAGCTATATATATATACAATCATTATTAGCTTCTTTATCATGAATATTTATATCGCAATGTATAACCTCTCAAATTAATTTTCTAATTAGTAATAATAATAATGTTAATAAAGGCTTAACAAACCCGAAGGTTCGATGCCGATACCACCAAACGCTCTCTGCATATATCCTTCCAGTGATGCCCCTCCAAACCTAACTCCACTAAATCTGTTTTAACACTATCCTCCCATCTACGTTTCGGTCTACCCCCGGACGTTTACACGTTGGTTCAGTGTTTATTACCATTTTAGGGATCCGCTCGTTACCAAGCCCTACAACCTTACACGCCCATCTTTTACACCGCTTCAAATTAGTAATACAACTTTTTAAAGCAACAATATATTTATTTTTTACGTATATTTTATCAAAACTGGTAAATTATGACCAACCATTAGCACTAAAAGTATAAGGTATAAATATACAGTAACTTGTAAGCAATCAATTTGAAGTAAAATATACTTGACGCATCGTTCTGAGAAAATGATTTAAAATTAGTGTCGCGGCTTAGATTTATTGAAAAAAATTATCTAAGATAAGGAAAGAACTTAAATTACAGAAGGTACAGAATATATTTGCCGAAGCAATTTTAGTAGTAATAGCGCATACTTATTCCGTAAGCCATTATTCTATAATCTTTATGCCATTCATAAAGAGGAATATCCTCTCACATAATTAAATTCGACTTTTTAAAAAAATAAACCTAATTTCGTGAGGATTTTAAATCCCAACTGGACAGATATATGTATTTAATTTTTGAGTCATGTAATTATAAAATGATGTAATAATAAATATAAAGATAAATAATAAAAATGATTAATATATATTGTTTTATATCAATTATCCCCTAATCGTTATGACTTCTTCAATTATTTATACGGTAATCTGTTTCTTATTTATTAATGCTAATTAAAATAAAATATATTGTAAAAATTCTTCAAAAATAATTTCTTTTTAATTTTTCCTTATGTTCAAATATCTGTAATAAGACCATAATTTTGCCCCTTGAGTCAAACCAGTGTAGTTTACATTCGTGATAGCGTGTTAGATTGAACACGTCAATTTTTTCCGTGCTTTCTTACAAACCGATTATAAATATACTTTTCTTAAGAAAAAACAAAGCTTGTTTATTGATTAAATAACAGAGTGTACTTTAAAATGGATTGAATAAATATTTCATTCAAGGTATTTTAAACATGATTAGCAGTAATTAAAATCAGTGCATACAGGTATTTTTATTTCAGAATTTATATTCAAAGGAGTTTGACAATCGCTAATTTTATATTATATATATATATATATATATGAATAATAGAACGTATTATTTCAAATTATGAAGATTATAGCCAGGGGTGCGGTCACTAGAAAACAAAAAACATTGTCAACGACTATTTCTTTTCCGACGTTTCGCCTCACTTTGTAGAGGGCTGTTTCAATTTAGGTCAAGTCGAAACTCAAACTTGTTTTGAATTGGCCTCAACTGACGAACCTCTACAAAGTGGGGTGAAACGTCTTTTCTTGTGACCGCACCCTTAAACATAATTTTTACTATACTCCAGAACGGCTCTAACGCTTTCGATTAAACTCGGTGTGTTAATGAGGAATCAAATGTTCTTTAATACCAAATAGGTTTTATTCTTATTGAAATAGTTTTGTAGGCCTAAAATGTTTATTTTTAATAAGTAATGAATTCGCTCAGTTAAACCTTCTGCTTTCGATTTTTTTTCCACACTCCCTTTATAATTAGGTTTTTGTTTTAATATAGTACATTCTTTTTCAATAGCTGACGCACTTTTTACATTCACTCACCTATATACGGAATATATAGTAAGCGAAAGTATTATGATCGTGAAAAATTTCGAATTCGAGTTTTTGACTGAAATACTCGTACATGTTTTGAAGTCCCTGAGTCCAAAAAACCTAGTCCCGCAACTTTTATCTTTGTAGGGATATTAGTTTTTATGATATGAATATGAATATTGCATATGATATTTTGTCCCGAACAATTAAAAATCAATTTATTTTACTAAATACAATGAAAAATTTTACTCTTATGAAGATAAAAGTTATCAACTATATCACATTAAAATCGCTTTAATTTGAGTGCTAATAGACATATTTACATCTAATGATTTCTGAAATAAATATTTCCCACAGTAAATTTACAAACTGCTAATTTTTCAGTCAATTTTTTATAAAATATTTATTTTTAAAAAATTGTATCTCGGGAACAACTGAACGTTTATAGCTCTATAAAGGCCTATATTTTAGCACATTTACTCTAATTTAAATGATATTCTATTAGGTTTCCTAGTGTTGTTGGTTGTTTTGAAAATACGGAGCTCCGAATGAAGAACTTATTTTAACGTCTTGAAATATACGCCATGTTTTATTCCATTTAATTATATTTGGTAGATTCATCAATTTTGACTAGGAATCATACATAGTTTTCATAGTGATTCAAAAATGCGGTGAAATAAGTTTTTTTCTCCTCTTGGCCTCTTTTACTATGATGTACAAGCATATGGACTGCCCTATAGAAATTAGACTCAAACATATGAACTTTATAAAGTTTTTCTACTAAGAATAAGATAGTTGCTAGTGCAGAGTATAAATTGATTTCCTTCGGAGGATACATGAAAAAACATGGGTTGTGTTGACTCTTAGGTCTATAGGGTTAAGTGTAGTTAGTCACGAATGCCCGAGTATGAGCGTGAGGTAAAATGGGTTTCAGTAATTAGTCCAATGTCAATGCTTTCCTTACTTAATAGTCTCGTTCTTATTTTTCTCTCTAAACCATGTGCAGTCCGTAGGGATGAATGAAAGGATCTTTACACCAAATGTTATATCAGTTTATTTGAATTATCATTGTTGATCGAAACAGGAGGGAATATTTTACTTTCACTTACATATGCATAGTAATAGGAAGTATTGCGATCGTGAAAAATTTCGAATTCAAGCTTTTGTCTACAATACACAAAAACGAAAGGCACTGAAATTTCGTATTTAAGGGGGGTAATGCTGGTGTTCCTCAAGGTAGTATCCTCGGTACCATCCTCTACACCCCCTATACAGCTAATATCCCAACACATTCTAGCACTATCCTAACCACGTTTGCCGATGACTCCACGTGTCCTCGAAGCTAGTAATAGCCCTTTAATTGCATCCCGAACTCTCTAGTCCCATATCACAGCCCTCGAAGAATGGTGTCGTAATTGGAGGATTCAAATAAATCCCATCAAATCACCTTTACCCTTCTTCGTAAACCTACAGACTGCCCTACAGTATCCTTTAATAATGTTGTTCTTACCCTTGTCGTGCAGATCCACTATCTTGGACTACATTTGGACAAACGATTAACCTGGAATTGTAATTATATACAATGTTATAATTAAAATTTAAATAAATAAATAAGAAAGAAGCAAATTTTGTGTGTTTAACATATTTAGATGTATGAAGTCAGGGGTCTTTTTAGAAGGTGTAACCAAAATAAGATGAGAACAATAATCAAATTAACTACTATGAATCAGAATAACATTTTATTTATTAGAAAAAAAAGTATTTTAATGACGAAAAATTTTTTATTTGTTTTTTACACCTGAAAATGTTATCCAAATTAAAAAAAAAAAAAAAAGAAAACCTGAAAAACAAAAGTATTCATAAGAATTACAGATTTTTAGAGGTTGTTGTTGTTGTTTTTCATAAAAACGGCAGTTTCCCACCATTGTGCTGTTTCCGGCCTGGTTGACTTTTATTTCTGTAGTGGTTTTACGAAATGGAAAATTAATAATAATAATTAAATTAAATTAAGTTTAGAATAGGATGGTACTCTGAGATCTTGAAAAAGTGTCTTAATGGGCAAAGGTAATTGATCTCAACTCGTTTCTTGTCTATTTTTGCCCAGTTAAAAGTACCCACTTCATGAGGCTGAGTGGTCCCCAGAGGGGTACTGAACCCACAGGGCTAACTCACAACTACAGTGAAATAGAATAAATAATTATCTGCGGAGTTAGTAGCGCAGTGCCTTACCATTGAGTAACTCACTTCCACACACAAAAAATAAATAATGGAATTAAAAAAAGAAAATAGAATAATGAATTAATGTATGAATTAAGATTATGAAAAGAAACACAACCAATAATCGGTTAACATTACTGCCTCTACTTTTTTGTTTATGCTCAGTAAATATTCATACTAAGAATATGCAGATCATTTATTTTGGGGATTTCTTCCCTGTCATAATTGTAGATAGTTACGTAATTTTAAATAAGTAAAGATGATTTATTACATTTTAAACATAAATTTAAAAATAGATTCAAAAGAAATGTTTAGATAAGGTTGGAAAAGTTCAAAAACAAAGCATGGAGTACCATTAAATAACTAATCTGAGTCATTACTAAGGTAGAAAAGAAAAGATCGCATGGAAGCACACCAACGACACACATCTGGAGACAGCACATTGTTCCATATCAACACCAATCCTAAAATATTGTCATTAATACCGTTTATTTAAATTTTCATAAATTTTTTGTTTGAGTTTGTATTATTTATTTCCTGACAGAAGAAACAATCGTTCATTTTTTTACATCAATCGGAGTACGGTCATTGATCTCATTGTCTCGACTAGCACAAGTCGATATCAGCAGGCAAGTTCTGGTCCTAAAATTTATTAGGAGTAATAAAGTTGGTATTTGCCTTGGGGACGTTAGGTGCTTGGGTAGCTATTTCTGTTTTGGCAAATGATCGCTCCTCCACCCCCTTTCTTCTTGCTTTGAGATAAAAACTGAAATGAAGAGGAAAATACTCCGTTTTGGACCAATAATTTCTGATCATTTGATAGGCGAAGTCAAGATGGTTTGTAATTATTGGTTTAATTGGGCTTGAGATAATTTAATTATTTTAATTTAAATACTTTTAATTTGGACATAAAAGGAAGATTCGAAAACTATGCTTAGTTCTCTCAAGTATACTTACCAGTCAACATTTCGCCAATTCAGGCATCATCAGGAAAGTTAACCATCATAATCCACAAGCTCTTTTCCTAGTGAAAACTTTTGAAAAAATCCAATTTTTCAAAGATTTATCTTGAACTACATGAGTAACGTTCCATTAAATTTACAAGGGTACTGCATTACACAGTTCCCTTTTTTTTTTTTTTTTAAATAAAAACCACAGGCTTTTGTTCGAGTCTGGCACCCCGGATTGCTTTACAAACTCCGTAAATTCCTACCTCCTACGTACTTTTTCATCATTCGTTCCTTTCTCATTGATAGATTATTCCAACTAAACCACAATTAGGAACCATTGTCCATTCATCCCTCTATCCTCAGTCCGCTGGTGTTCCTCAAGGTAGTATCCTTGGTCCCATCCTCTACACCGTCTATACAGCTGACATTCGAACCAATTCTAACACTATCATCACCGCGTATGCTGATGACACATGCGTGCTTGCTGTTAATAACCCATTAATTGTATCCCAAAACCTCAAATCCCATATCACAGCCCTCGAAGAATGGTGTCGTAATTGGAGGATTAAGATAAATTCCAACAAATCCCATCAAATCACCTTTACCCTTCGTCGTAAACCTACTGACTGCTCTATAGTTTCGTTTAATGATGTTACTATTACCCTTGTCGAGCAGATCCGCTATATTGGACTACATTTGGACAAACGATTAACCTGGAATACTTACAAAAGACTGAAAAGACAGGAAACTGCACGTCGGTTTCGACTATTACAGCACTTACTAGACAAACGGTCTAAACTTCCAACACTTTACAAAAGACTGATCTACATGACTGTAATAAGGCCAATCTGGACATATGGAGTTGACCTTTGGGACTCCACTAAACCTTCGAATTGCTCTCGTATTCAATCTTTACAATCCAAAATCCTCACTGCTCCTTACTTTGTCACAAATAAATTCATACATAAAGACCTTAATGTTCCCTATGTAACCGATCAAGCCCGAACCAGATGTCACTCCTTCCATTATAAACTCCCTAACCACTCAAACCCCCTAGTTTCTAACCTTCCTTCCTCTTCCATTCCTGACAATCCTCCGAGGCGCCTGAAAAGGCGATGGCCACGAGACCAGCTAATGTAAAATCTCATGAGAGTGCTACCAATGGATAGTTTCTCTACACGCCTGTAACACTCCAATTTAACATAGATCAGATTTACTAAATGTATTATAACGTACAGTTGTAAATAGCAATAAATAAATAATAAAAAAAAATAAAAACTTATAAAATGAATTTCCGCGAAACTATTTAGATTCACCACAACTGTTTGTATTGAGCCGAAAAGTAGCAACCTATTATGTAATTAATACTAACCAGAGAGCTCTCGTAGAGTTGAAAAAATCCAACTTGAAGAAACAGGGGAAAAGACAGAATTGGGTTCCAGTGGGCGAAACTGAAACGTATTCTTACATATGGCTTCTTCTATGCAGCGGGACCATTAGAAGCAACTGAGAACCTGTTACTAAGATATAGTGTTCAGATTATCATTTTCAGAGACCAATGTTTCGAGCAACCATGTCCGGAACACGGTTTCCCCACATTTCGGCTTATTCCATGTTTGCATACTAGACAAGAGAGAGTTAAAACGGATAAACTAGCTCTGATTTTAGAAGTGACTGAAATTTACATCATAACTGGAAACGAGGATACTTACAAAAATATTTGTAAGCAGAAGCTGACTCCAGTTTAAAATATTAATTGAACTAGCAATAGCGAGAATATTGAACGATTCACCATTTCTAAAAGCTCAGTCAAATAAGAGTCAAGAAATTATAAAGAATGTTATGGAAACCATTAAGCATAATAATTTAGCTAGCCAGGATATTGATGTGGAACAAGCAGAAGACTAAGAACTAGATACAACCATATAACAAGAATCGAATAAAAAATTACTCACATTTTTTTCTGCCTAAATATTTTTATAACCCATTCTTTATATTCATTCTGTCATTTATTCTCACCAACAAGATGGAACGTTAATACCAGGACTATTAAAATAAATAAGAAATGTAAATCTGTCTTGACGATATATTGATGGAAATCTTTGATCCACAGCCCAACTAGATGTTCAAAACTGCAACTATAAATGATAATCATAGGTTTCTGTATCTCCCGCCTTCAAGTTCTTTCCCTCCAAGCTATTGCATGGTACTTATGTATCAGCCCTGCTGAAAGTTGGTGGTAACCGGCACTCACTAACGGACCCTCGGGGCGCGCACCCTTCCCTTGGAAAGGTTTTGTCGTTGAAAGCTTTTTTCTATTAATACACATTTTCGATAAGGTGTACCTTCCCACCTCAGAAAAATCCTCGATAAGCCACTGCCAACCCTAAACATGCCTTGTTTATTTATACCTATAGTTTTAGAACAGTTGTGTTGTTTATTTTTAATCCTTTATAAAAATAATTAAAATTTGGGAATCACTAAGGAAGATGCTGCGATAAAACACATTCAAAATCCTGGTAATAGAAGACTAATTAGCAGAGATTATTATTACAGTACTTCAATGGATGCCATCAATCCAAAATAGCCAGTGGCAAGAAGTAGTACTCACTAGACTACGAATCTGACACACTTGACTACCCCAAGAATACATGCTGCTGTCAGGTATACTATACCTCGACCAACATGTAAACAGTGTAAAGTACCCCTGTTAAACACATGCTGTCATACTGCATGCATTTGATAGACACCAGACTCCCATATCGTTCGGAAACTTTACTAAACGACCATAGCACTTTCATTTCTGAAATATATGATTACTTAAAGAAAACAATCTTAATATATTTAACAAATTTGATTTATTTGTCTTTCTATTACAACATTTAATATCTCTTTCTCTTATTTTTACGTTAATTACTGCTATATCCTTACAATATTTATTGCTATATCCTTACGTTAATTATTGCTATATCCTTACAATAGTTATTGATATATTCTTAAGTTAATTATTGCTATATCTTTACGTTAATTATATATTAATTTATTAATTATATAATTATATCCATACAATATTTAGTGCTATATCCTTACGTTACGTATTTTTACGTTAATTAAGGCCTTAAGCATAAGGCTATTGTGATTAAACGAATCAGTCCAAGATCCCAAAAGGAGATAAAAGCCAGTTATTTCATCCCAGTTTTAGATTACTTTAATGAAAACTATGTATTATTACCAGACAAAGTTGGCGAGTCTAACAAGTAAAGTTAGGGGGAATAAAAATGGCTGTTTAAACACGTTAAATGAATTTTTCATACCGAGCTCTATATCCTTTCAATTAGATATATAAAATCCAATAGTTCCCTAGATAAAAAATGCACTGAAAAATCAGTTTAGCAAATTTATTTTAAGTAGGAACCATAAGATGTACAGACGTCTATTAGCACTCAAATTAAATAATATCATGAAAACTACTACTCCTTCGAACATACGTGTCATAAAATACTTTATAGCACGTTAAACTAAATTTAAGTTGAGTGCTAGCAGACATCTCTACGTCTAATGGTATCTGAGATATATTTTTTGATAAATCAAAAGTTTTGTCTGAACAACTAGAAATCAACATTTATTATCGCAAATATCGCATAACGACTACTCTTGATGAATGAACTAGCCGATCATGCTGCAAGAGAAGCACTCGAGCTTCCGGGACGGTGTAAAACAATTTTAACTCCATCAGAAATGAGCAAAGCTCTTGGAAAGGATGTCAAAGATAAATGGCAATCTTTGTGGAATGAAAGCCCAAGGAGTAAATTAAAAAGGATGTCAAGCCCTGGGGTACCTCCAGTCGCTAATGCCGCAGAGAGAAGGTTGTACTCACCAGATTGAGAATAGGTCACACGAGGCTCATCCACTCCTTTCTTATTTCAAAAGAAACGCCTCCGAACTGCCAGTATTGCAACAACAATTTGACAATAAGCCATATTTTCCAACAATGCCCATATTTTACACCTCAATAGCTTAGGATTAAACCCAGATATTTCTAAAACCCTAGGAGACGATGATAAAACGTAAAGTTTATAAAATCACAACATTTACTGACAAAAATATAACATAGAACGGAAGAAAAAATAATAATAGTAATAATAAAATAAATAAATAATCAAATTAAAAAATAAATAAAATTAAACAAGTATAAGCAAAATTAAATAAAATATAAGTAGCATTGATGACCAATGAAGTTCGGCGCCACTAAACAAAAACAAACAAACAAACCACTACTCTTGCGAAGATAAACATTATAAACTACTTAATAGTACAATAAACTAGCTTTAATTTGAGTGCTAATAAATATCTGTACGTCTAATAATACCTGAGATTTAGAGTTTTCCCAAAATTAATTTTAAAAACTACTGACTTTTATTTATATTGTTATGAAATTTTTTTTTTATTTATTTGTTATGATGTTCTATTATATTTTCTAATGTTGTAGGTAGTTTTAAGATTTGAAGCATCGAAAGAAAACATTTTTTTAAACTTTTTAAACAACTGCTGTATTTTACGGGTCTAGAGATATATTTTTTGAAAAAGCCAACATTTTATACGAACAACTAGAAATTAACATTTTGTGAGTTTATTTTGTCAAATATTACAAAAACTGCTACTCCTACAAAGATAAACATTATTAACTATTTTATATTAAATTTGAGTGCTGGCAGACATCTGTACGTCCTATGGTTTCTGAAATAAAGTTTTTATATAAATCAAACTTATTGTCCCAACAACTATAAATCAATTTATTTTAGCAAATATCATGAAAACTATTATTCTTACAAAGTTAAAGGTCATAAAATTCTTTATAGTCCATTAAACTAGCTTTAATTTCAGTGCTAATAGATATCTGTATGTCACATAGTTCCTGAGATAGAGATTTCTAAAAATAAATTAACTAACTAATAATCTTTCAGTAGAATTTTAAGAAATTTTGCTTTTTTAAAAGGCTATATCTCGAGAACTATTGGACGTAAGTAGCTCTATTAGGGCTAATATTTCAGCAAATTTACTCTTCTTTAAATAATGTTCTTTTAGATTTTCTAGTGTTGTAGGTAGTTTTAAGATATGAAGCATCGAAAGAAAACATTTTTTTAAACAGCTACTGTATTTAAGTCCCCTAACTATACTTGGCAGACTCTTTAATTTTAACTAGTAATTATACGTAGTTTTCAATAAAGTAATCAAAAATTAGTGTGAAATAACTGAGTTTTTTTCCAACGGGCTCTTGTACTATATTGTTTGACTCTGATGTTAGAGGTAGGGGAAGCGACCTCACTTGGGGGTTCAGAACTTTAATCCGAAGTTAGTGACGACTCCATCATTTCTGCAGGTCAATTTTCAGTTCCCACTCCGTATTTTAACTTGGAGTATTTCCGTCCACTCTCTCTATCTTAATTAGTGCAATGAATCATCAAGCTGATGTTAAAATTTTTTTTTAAAAACATTACCATGATTTTAAAGTTTTTAAAATTAAAATTAGAAGTATTAAGCACTTTATTTATTGATAAATATTTCAATCTACCACAAACTTAGACAATGAGTAAAGTGGTAATTAAACATTCACAGCAAAAAATAAATAAAATAAGTAAATAAATATAAAAGAAAATAAATATAATCTCTATATGTATATTAACCGAAAAATAAAATGAACTTAATCAAACTAAGTAAAATAAATTATATACAATAAAAATTAAAATGTTTTGATGATTCGATCTATAAAGAGCTAGTAAAAAATAAAATGTCAGCTTCAATAATCATCATTATTTATTTAAAATATCTATTAGTCCAGCCAAGAGATTATTTATATCTTGGAGGTTAATGAGTTTCAAAGTAAGTTATATCATTTTGCTTTTCAAGTTATGTCAATTTCATAGTTATTCTAAAATTATAATTAATGTTAGAAACATTTTAGAAAAGATTGTGAAAAAAATATTACCGTAATTTTAAATCATAATTATTAATTTTTTTTATTTTTCCATATATTTAGAGCTCGTAAAAAAGAAAATTCCATTTTAAAGAATCACTATTATTTTACTATAATTACAATTATTTCGCCTTTCAATTTATATCAATTACACAGATATTCTATAATTAAAATTAAAGTTAAAAATATTTTATAACTAAGCTTGTATACACATTACCATGATCTTTAATTTTTTACAATATAAAATTAGTAAAACTTTTTTTTTTTATTCAATCTGTACAGAGCTCGTAAAAAGGAAAATTCCAAATTCGATAATCTTCATAATTTATTTAAAATACCAATTAGTTGAGAAAATAAATTATTTATGTCTTTGGAAGTTAATGGATTTTATAGTTAATGACATTATTTGGCTTTTCAATTAATTATGTAAACTTCATAGTTATTCTAAAATTATAATTAATGCTAGAAATATTATATAAATGATTTTGAAAAACATTACCATAATTTTAAAAATTTAAAAATCAAATGTATTAAAATGTCTCCATAATTGGATCTATGCAAAGCTCGTAGAAAAGAAAATTCCAACTTAGATAATCATCATTATTTGTTTAAAATACCTATTAGTTAAGAAAAGAGATTATTTATGTCTTTGGAAGTTAATGTTTTTTAAAGGTGATGACTTTATTTTGCTTGTCAAATTAGTCCAATTACACAGTTATTCTAAAATTATAATTTATGTAAGAAACATTTTGAAAAAACATTACCATAATTTTAATGATTTTAAAATCAAAATTATTAAACTGCTTTGATGATTTGGTCAATACAGAACTCTTATAAAAGAAAATTCCAACTTAAATAATCGCCATTATTTATTTAAAATACCTATTAGTTGAGAAAAGAGGATTTATGTCTTTCGAAGTTAATGTTTTTTAAAGGTGATGACTTTATTTGCTTTTCAGGTTATATCAATTACACAGTTATTCTAAACTTATAATTAATGTAAGAAACATATTATAAAATATTTTGAAAAAAAGATTACCATAATTTTAAAATCAAAATGTTTTGATAATTGGATCTATGCAG
Source organism: Halyomorpha halys (assembly GCF_000696795.3). NCBI lineage: Eukaryota > Metazoa > Arthropoda > Insecta > Hemiptera > Pentatomidae > Halyomorpha > Halyomorpha halys. The sequence continues at coordinate 875,877 of NW_027113955.1, forward strand.
AGCTCGTATAAAATAAAATGCCAACTTAAATAATGACCATTATTTATTTAAAATTCCGATTAGTTGAGAAAAGAGGATTTATGTCTCTCGAAGTTAATGTTTTTTAAAGATGATGACATTATTTTGCTTTTCAGATTATATCAATTACACAGTTATTCTAAACTTATAATTAATGTAAGAAACATTTTGAAAAAAAGATTACCGTAATTTTAAAGATTTTAAAATCAAAATTATTAAAATATTTTGATAATTGGATCTATGCAGAGCTCTTATAAAATAAAATGCCAACTTAAATAATCATCATTTTTTATTTAAAATAGGTGTTAGTTGAGAAAAGAGATTATGTATGTCTTTGGAAGTTAATGTTTTTAAAGGTGATATTATTTCGGTATTCTATTTAAATTATGTTAATTACACAGTTATTCTAAAATTAACATTAACATTACACATATTTCATACAAGATTAAAGAGCTCATAGTACTATTAGATATTATGAATTTGTTAGGAAAACGAGGTTAATTTTCAATTTCAGCTCACCTAAAAATATAAACACCAGCCAAAATTAACAAATTTTACCATTAACAATTAACAAATATATAGTAAAGATAAGTGGACGGACAAAACAGGAAATAACTTTTCTCTCACAATATTATCACAAAGAAAAAGTGAGTGTTGACAGCCACTGAAAAGCTATTATCGCACAAAAGTTCCCTAAATCCTCTCAACAACCAACAAGGTAGGTGAATCCTTAGAACTATCCCACCCAGCTCCCTTCTACGTGTCCAAAACACACCATGACCTCAATAGTCCCTATGTCATTGATTTACTTCAAGTGAATACCATCCCAAGAACTTACCAAACCTTGGCAAATGAACTGACTAGATTAGCCTTTGGCGAAGCTCAAGGTGAAAATTATTTCTTTAATCCTTATTAACATGAGGTTGTAATAAAAGTGTATAAATAGTGGTAAAAGAGAAATAATTTGACTGTGATTTTTAATGTATTTTTTGACTTATTAGATAGAAATGTTTTGACCTGGGCAGAATAGCCTGTAATGAAGTTTTTAAAATGGTTAAATGATATGTCTCAAAGTAAATTAAGTAGATTGTCCCTGAAGATGGCCGAATTGGCCGAAACGTTGGACGTGTAAATGAAATAAATGTTTTGAGACTATAATTTGGATAGTTTTTGAATTATTTAGTAAAAAATTGCCAGTCTCAAGAAAGAATTTTAAGATTATAAATGCCTATTAAACTTTTTTCATTTACTATAAACTGACAAAAGGCTTAATATTAATGTTATTTTCTTGTAAAAAAAAATGTATTTTGAATATTCTTGAAGTTATCTGATTTTTTTTTGTGGATACACTGCCGATTAAGATTTAAGATCATCAATTCCATTGTGTAAGAATTCTTCGAATATGATATGCACATTTTCGAAATAATCTTTATTACTATATATTTATCTGTATTTCATGTTTTATATATGATATGTTAACCCTTTTAGTTAAGTTATACATCGACTTTTGCTGCACTGACGAAAAGTGCCAGCGCCGATGTATCTGCTGCACCATGTAGTATTTTACAATTCGCATTGCGAGAGAATTATATCTCAAAATAAATTTATAATTTTTTTATTCTCTATTTCGTCCTTAATACCCTGCTTTTTAAATTATTTGAATTTTTTTTTTTATGAGCCTTTTTCCAAACCCAAGTAAAATATCGAAAATCGTAAAATTCGCCCTGTTATCTTCGCACAGGAACCTCTTAAAAGTTTAAACAGCAAGGTTTTTTTTCTCCATTTTGTTTAGCGTTGTCAATTATTTAGGAAAAATTACAAAAATGTTAATTAATATGTCTAAAAAAAATTTTTATTATTTAAAATAAATCAGTACCGCTTCATGAAGTGACAGAAGTTCACTACTTTGTTAGGAAGTACTGTACTAGATCGACGGTTTTGCAAGGATGTGATTTGGTCAGAATAATGCACGACCGCCAGGTTTTTCCCCCAATTAACGGTACCCACTCTATGAGGCTGGGTGGACCCCGGGGGCTACCGAAACCCACAGGTTTGATTCGCGGCTACAGTAACAGAATAAATAATTATCAAACACAGCCGGATTTAAACGGGGTCCTCAGAGTTAGTGTCTTAACACTGAGCTATCCCGGTTCCTGTAATTATTATTTTATAAT
>NW_027113955.1:878218-883376 GCF_000696795.3 Halyomorpha halys
GAAAACTATTAAAAGTGACTTAAAATACGACATATGCTTTGCTTTAACAGTGGTACAACAAAAAAAAAAAGTTTTTTTTTCGAATTTTTTACTTAACGTGTTACAAAGAATATTTAATATTTGAAATGGAAAAGTTTTATTTAAAAAGGAAATTAGAATTAATATGGAAAACGTTAAAGGTTTCAATTAACTTGGAAATGCTAACGTTAAAATGGAAACGTTTCAGCTCTTAAGACATAATCGAAGAGCACCTTAATTTTACATATCCGTGCTTTAAAATCTGTTTTATGCCTAAGTCGTTTTAGCTACTAAATTATATTTTTATATTAATTATTCATTACATCTTATTATAATAAATCAACAAAAATTATTGCTTATTCTCTTTTTTTTTTTCTTTTTTTTTATAAATTTATTTATTGATATTTACAACTGTACATAAAATACATCAAGTAAATTTGAGGAAATCATAATAATATGGTACAAGCATGTAGAGAAACTACCCATTGGTAGCACTATAAAAACATTTTTACAATATAAGGTCTGGAGGCAATCTTTTCAGACGCCTCGGAGGATTGCCCGGATTAAAAGTGGAAGCAAGATTAGAAACTAATGGGTTTGAGTGGTTAGGGAGATTGTAATGGAAGAATTGAGATATCTGGTTCGGGCTGGATCGGTTACAAATCGAACATTAAGGTCTTTGTGGATGATTTTATTGGTGACGAAGTAAGGTGCATTCAGGATTTTACGAAAGATTTTGGATTATAAGGATTCGATACGAGAGGAATTCGAAGGTTTAGTGGAGCCCCAAAGCTCAACGCCGTATGTCCAGCTAGGCCTTATAATTGTCATGTAAATTAGTCTTTTGTAATGGATTGGAAGTTTGGACCGTTTGTCTAATAAATTCTGTAATAGTCGAAATCGACGCACAGTTTCCTGTCTTTTCAGTCTTGCGTGAGGAATTGTTTATTCTTAAAATTATATTTTGGTGTAAGTAAACCTAAATCCACACCCACCAATAAAATTCCATTGCCTCTCTCTAAATATCTGTTTTTTTTATACGATCATTAATTGTATATGGCATTATACTGATACTAAATTGTTATGTATATCCTGCATAGGTTTATTGAATATTAGCTGAATATTTAAACATTATATGAAGGCAATTAATATTATATCATCTTGATTGACTGTAACTAAATAATAACATTTGTTAGGAAAATAAAAAACACTTTGTAATTAAATAATGAATAATAAATATTCTGAATCACGAATAAAAATTATTCTTTATTTGTTATTGATGACATTTCGACTCCAATTACGCCAAAAATCTGTTCCAAATGAAATGATGAAAGCGTGCCACAAAGCAGTCATTTCTAAAATAGATCTGGGGCATCCCTGAACAATGAACAGAATCATTAACTATTTCAACTCGCAAACAGAGTCCGAGAATATAATGTAAAACCAACCGATAGATCTCAATGATTTCAAAACTTTATGAAGAATTTAAACAAGCCGAATCATAATATTTTCGGAAGTTATAAATGTGAGATCAGTTTGAACCCATAGAATATTTACCAAATACTATCCACCCGGCGTTTACTAGAGTTGTACATCGATTTCAAAAGGGCATGCGACTCAATTGACCTATAAAAGTTGTATAGCACAATGATATATTGATAGCTTGTTTTACTGAGTTATGTATTTATATATAGAAACAGGAAATATACAAAAAATAATACAATTTTACTATTTATACAAATCGTTTATTTTTGAAAAGAAATAAGCGTCAAAAATAGGTTTTGATTAATAAAAAAAAAACACCTCAATTTGAATACTTTGATATTCCAAAAATTACAATATAATCTGAAATGAAGTTCTTAAAATTGTAATAAATATTTGTTCAAAATATGTTAATAATTAGTTATTTTCTGTATTATGTATTAAATTAGATAGAGCACAGTGCAATTTGACAAATGGAATTAACAATATAAAATACTCCCAGGGTGTATTTCATATTAAATAGTAATAATTTAATAGCTAAATTATGTCAAATGATTAAGATTTTTAATTTTGAATAGATAACCTTAGTATTACAGATATTATGTTACCCAAGTTAGAAATCTCGCCATTCAAAATATATATATTATCAATATCATGCTCATTCCTATAAACCATATATAATATTAAAAAAGTCTATTGAACTGTCACAATTGGTTAAGCTGCACTTACTTTTAAATTAATATATTTAAGTAACATTTTGCATAATAAGAAATTACGTTGCCCCACTAACAAAAAGTTTTACAGTTAAAATACGCCTATTCGTAAACATACATTAACAATGTACTCGAAGAGACCTCAAAGCTAGAATGTGCATGAACAGATGTTTTAGATGGGCTACGAATTTTTTGTGGGACTAAATAATTTGAAAATTGGAAAATAAAAATCTGTTAAGCCGTTCGCTCAAAAAAAAACTAACATATTCAGTAATGGAGTGATTGAACACATTTATTGCAGTATTTATTCCAATATTTCAGCTCAAATTGTTCTGAACGTTCATGGAATATCACTGAATCACATAAGCAATAAAACCTATTAATCTTAATAAGTCTTTACCTCAAAAATTGTTATATGAGACTAAATTTAGTATTTTTCAAAAAACCAAAATACTTTATTTAACCTATTTGTGCCTAGTCGGTAAAAAATATCGAGGAAATCTCAATATTTATTATTGACAATACTTTAGTAAGTTATTTAATGAAGTTAATGGCATATAATTAGATGTAGTGAATGTACTCTTCCTTGTTAAAATTCTTTATTTTAATGACCCATTAACAATGTTTCGGGCGATAGCTCCATCATCAGGTTATCTACAATAAACATTTACACTATCCACCTTATGCATGCATCAATTAAATTAATATACCACAAGTTTTTTAATTTAAAAAATCACCATAAATAAATATATCTTCATTTATATGATCACATTTAAGCTATGTTAATTTAAAGGAGCCTTTAAAACCATTCTATAAAAATCCTTGAAACAAGGTTACCCTTACAAAAGTGATAACAAAGAGATTACAATCTATGCAAATTATCTCCTACTTCTATTCCATAAATATGACAAATCTATTAAACAATATTTATTTAAAAATATATTACATTATTACACTACTAATTAATTAAAACGGTCAAATAATTGCTTTGTACGATTCATCTTTGGGGTCCCCAGGGACGCCTCTGTCACCCGATTTTATGAAGAGTTGAAGTGGCTTTACCCCTCCTTCCATCGTAAATATTTCCTTTCTCTATCAAGTTATCCAATCCCGCCGTCCATCGTACATCTCAGATATTCTTCAATTTAAGTCCTCAGTGCATTCCCGCATTACCCGCTCACGGCCTTCAGACTTATATGTAACTGCCCATCGAACCACAGCCTTTGGTAGATCTTTCTTCATCCGTTCCTCTTCCCTATGGAATTCTATTCCCTCCTTTATTCGTAGTTTTAAATCTCTTCCAATCTTCAATTCCCTTATCTTCGACTACCTTCTGTCAACCCAATTCCGGAAGAATAACAATTAAAAGTTTCAAAAAAGCTTTCTATATTTTCTGTATTATATGTCTTAGATTTTCGTTTATAATTGTAAATATGTACACTAGCAGACATAGTATCTTTTCATTTATTACTTTTTAGTTTAATTGTATTTGATTTTTTATCATTTTTTTTCTTTTTATTTACTAATAGAAGTCATCTTATGTTTTATGATATGACAAGTGGTTTCATTTTATTTGTTTTATCATTATTTTATATATTCTGTTAATTATGGTTGTTTAATTGTATATTTTTAAATTCACTGTATTATTTTATTTTATGACATCTTGTAATTTAATTTCTATTTTGTAATTTACTCTAAGGCTCTAAAGCCTAATTTTGACGCCTGTAAATTATTCTAAAGGGATCAATCCCAGAATAAATACAGATTATTATTATTAAAATTATTCAAATAAAACAATAATTTTTTTTTAAAAAATACTTTTTATTTATTGATCGATATTACAATCAGCCACACAATTGTGAGCAATAGGTAATCGCGATGAATGGTCACATTCATACTAAGATAAAATAAAATAACTAAATGAATGAAAAAAAAATAAATAAAAAAAATCTCTCTTAAAATATATACAAACAGAAGGATAAACAAAATGAACATAATCAAACTATGTTTATGAAAAAAAAAAATAAAATAATATAATCTCTAGTCACATTTACACTATTATACACAATATTTACACAATCGACCTGAGGATCCGTGAGCCCACTCTATACCCCACGTGTGAGGGGTTGAACAGCGCTCAAAAAATAATAAAACAATACTGATGTTTAACATTAAATTTTTTAAATGGTTAACAATATCTATGTAATGTGTTCTTAATTTTTTTAATAGATATAGGTATAAAACCTGATGATATGACGGTAGCCCCGAAACCTTGTTAATGAATCATTAAAATTATGAATTTTAACAAGGAAGAATACTTTCACTACATCTAATTAATTATATTAATGAAAACTTATCCAGTAAGAACATATTAAGAAGTTAATGATATTTTTCAATAAGTAATAGCAAAGCTCCAACAAGCATAGGAAAGCACTTGGAATGGGATACATGAGGTAAGTATCCCATGACAATATGGTGCTGCGACAGCTAACCTTAGGTTTGACCCGTGCCTAATTCGTGCGATATCTTACAAACGGCTCCTTTTTGGTTTATAGCCCAATCGACCGCCTTACCTCTATCAGAGTTCTGTAACCAATTACTTTTTTTAAATTTTATTATTTAATTGAAATGGAGATTCGTCAATTCTCCATGATATTCTCTTTCACTTGCTAACTTATTTGTCAAAATATATAGCCCCTGAGAGCCGGAAAAGGGATCTATAGTACCGTATTACACATATTATTTTGTGTATATGATTTTAATGATGATACAACGAATGTGTAATTCGATGAAATACAGTTTATCAAAAATTTGATGAGTGTTCTAGCTCTAGGTAATTATTGAAATTGATAGATTTATTTATTGATAGATATTACAATCTGCCACACAGTTGTGGGCAATAGGTAATAGTGATGAATGATCTCATACATACTAAAATAAAAAAA
>NW_027113955.1:883793-885489 GCF_000696795.3 Halyomorpha halys
ACTATCTGTATGAAAAATAAATAAATAAAATAAAATAAATTTAAAAAAAAAAACTCTCTTAAAATATATACAAACAAAAGAATAGACAAGATGAACATGGTAATTATTAAATTTTAAATATTTGGAAGAAGATGGACCGTATGAAGTAGATTGTAGGAAGATAGTCCGGGTGGCGGTCAATAAAGGTATCAAAATTGTAAAAGAGAACCGTAGGGGATGGCGACATCTCTTATGAATATCTCAAACACAAAATAAAAATATTTTTGTCAATTATGCCACTTGTCAGTCACCATCTCCGTTTCAACCTGACACCCCTGACGAAGCCCTCTAAAGTGGGGCGAAACCTTGGTTAACAATAAATGGTTTTATTTTACTATTTTGACACCCTTATTGAACGCCACCAGGAATATCTTCCTACAATTATAAATTGTTTGTTATTGTTATTATTATTGTTGGTTTGTGCTATTGGCTTTCTCTCAACTGTATTATAAAAAACTGTTAGCAAATAATTTCAGCCATGTAAGTTTGTACGTAATGGTATTATGTTTTCGTTAGGATATCAAGTTTAATAAATAAGTATAATTTTTTTAATTATAGTGATACAGAATGCTGTTTAGAAAAATGATTTATATAAATATTTTAAGGTTGTCAATAATGTTTAATTAATGAATCCTGGAATTAGGTTTGAAAATGGACAAGTAACGAATCCGAAACGTCATACAATGTATAAATTAAGGATAATTAGAGTTTAAAGGGTTTTTTAATTTTCCCAGAAGTTGTTATTAACTGGCAATTTATCGTATTATGTACTAAATTACTTATTAATTAGTACCTTTATAAAATAAACGATTCAATTGAAATTTTCATGTTCAAAGCGTGCAACAATAGAGTGCTAATTACGAAATGATTAATATTCTCCAAAAAAGTATGCTTGATCGGGTATAAAATAATGTGAGTATTTTACAATATTATTTAATCTATAACCAGCTTACATCAGCGGGAGGGTCATTCGTGTTGCAATAAGTTAAAATAGTTTCGTTCGTTAGGATGAACATGTGGAAACCATTAGCCTAAATGTATTAAAACCAAATGAAATTTTTATAAATAACTATATAAAAGGTTACTAGTTGCACTTCTGTTCATTTCAGTGAGATATAAATGAAGTGAGAAATGTACTTACAAATATCTGGTGAAATTTTGTAGTAAAAAATTACTACAAATAGAAAATACTGCTGATAATTGAAACAAAGTTAAAATTGGAAATACATTTTTTTTTTTTTTTTTTATTATGCAACTACTTGCGACCTGATCATCAGTCAAACTGACTATGACCTAATTGAACAGTTGTCAATAATCCGTACCGACTGAATATAACATGTGACCCATCATAGGCTTCGACATATATATTGTATAGCATCATACAGAATAATTTGAAAACCGAAAATTTGGGGAAATATAAGATCTGAGAACCTACGACAAAATGCTAAAACTGTGATAATATTTTCGGAAAGATTTACTAATATTTAAAATCGATAACTTAGAAGCTAAGAAATTTATCGTTGAAAAGAAAGTCTCATTCGTAACCGTTAAGTGAATAATTCGAGTAAAAAAATAAGATTCAGGAAATTCGTGGAAAATTTTTTTTTTTATTTAATACCAAATCGACCTTACATGGTTGATATAACAGTTATATATA
>NW_027113955.1:885539-902937 GCF_000696795.3 Halyomorpha halys
ATTAACATTTGATTATGGGAAGGGGGTAAAGTCTCGTACAAAAGACACCCCAACTAGGTACAACGTCATAATTACAAAAAAAAATCTGATAAAATAAATAGATAAAAATCATAATTCTTGATAAGAGAGAAAATTAAAGTTAATAACGAAAATAACATCATTCGTATACTTAACAAAACAAACAATTGCCCTCTAATGGGAAAAAAAAAAGTTAATTTGAAAAAGGGACAAAGAGAAAATAAATAAAATAGAAGTTATGTCAATAATAGAATTGATAACTACATAATTTATAACAAGATATCCTGCAGCAGCCTAGGCTTCAGTCTTCGGGTTGTGGTTGGGTTTCCTAAGTTGTAGGTCACTGCTCCTTTAACTCTCGGTAACTGGGAGTGGAACTTCATCAATCATTTTTTTTTATATATAATCCTCCATTGATTCCATTTGCAAATGGCTGTTTCTTATCAGTTGGGGAGAAATAATACTGTTTTAAAATTTTAGATTTTGGAACATGAAACCAAAAAAAAAATTAAATATCTAAGGAAAAAATTCTTAGGACCACATTAAACCCAAATTGTTTAAAATAACACTATATAATAATAAAAATTGTACTATTATTATATACATGAAGGGGGTAATTCCATTTTAAAACATTTCTACACCTGCCACATTATTAAAATTATATTTGACCTTTTTATAAATAATCTATAATTATAACAAATACTTCTAAGAATACTGTTTATGAGAACGTGTAATTCTAATAATGTGATGCGTGTAGAAGAAAAAAGTCTGAAAATGGCCGTTAGAAACATTGCAAAAATTTAGATAATATATATATATATGTATGGAATAGAACTGTTACAAATAATTTAAAAAAATATATATATACTAATTCGTTATTTATAAATATATAAATTTCGTTTTAAAGAATGTGGGTTTAATATGGTCCTAAGGATTTTATCCTCAATTATTTTGATTGATAATTAATTATTAAAGTGAACTAAAAAAATAAATAATAACTATAAAGTTGTTAGTAATAAAAAATAATAATCGAAGCTACCAAAATGGACGTTAATTTCTGTGGCCTATATATAATAATATCATTATTATTTTAAACAATACCATTTCAAGTATCGGATGCTCCATAAACAATACAACAGACTTATTGCCATTGCCATTTTCAAAGAGAAAGCCTTAACCATTGATGTTATAATTCATTAAATTGTCTTTTTTTGCAGGTTATTTCCCATGGCTTATATAAACTAGATAATTTCAATACAAAAACAATTTTTGTAGAATGGTTTTTGTATTGAAAGTATAATTTATGTAATACATGGGCAATTAGCCTGTGAAAAAGACAATTTAATGAATTATGACATCAATGGTCAAGGTTATTTCCTTGAAAATGGCCTAAGGGCCGAAACATTGGAGGTTTTTTTTAAAATAAGGAGTTGGGAGAAAAAGTGGATATTAGAAGTTTGTGTTGATAATAAAATAAATCAATATATTAAATCAGTAATCTAATAATATTTCTTGCAATGATTATTTATAGTAAAAATACGACACACTATTAAATAAGTTTATTGTTTAACCTAGATGTTATATTAACCTATAGTGTACTATAACCTATAAGCATCAATTATCAAACTAAATGAAATATTTACCTCCAGTTAAGTAAATCACAATCAGAGAGCTAGGAGCTCTGCACTTTATCTATAAATTATTAAAGCCTCTGTACCAATTTACACAGGGTAACTAAATAAATAATATCCTTCCACGTATTTTTTTAAATACTGTAGAGCTTTATTCAATAGTAAATAACATTTAATTAAAGTCGTATCTCCTTGTTCTGGGATATAAGATAATGTTAAATAATATATTAAGGTATAATAGAAACATTATATTTTTATAATATTATTTAATATATTCGATTTATTGTTGTTTTTTTTTTTTGGATTATTCGAAACATTCGTAGTACTCAAGTCTATCAATACATAATCTCAGTATACTTATTCCACATATAGGTAAATAGAAGAAAAAATAGTAGTAGAATTTTATTCGTTTTTTTGCAATTTCTTCTATTTAGCAATGTTTATTTTATTTTTATTTTTTTTAAACTAAACTTACATGACTGTATGTTGCTGCTTTTTCGTTTAAATACGAATTACACAGGTTTCCAATTTTAGTATATTTTTATGTGTTTTTTTTTTTTTTTTTGGTGTGCTGAAGTTGAAAGTTTTTTTTTTATTTATTGATATTTACAACTGTACATAAAATACATCAAGTAAATTTTAAATAATATCATAATGGTATGGTACAAGCAAACTACCCATTGGTAGCTCTCTAAAAACATTTTTACAATATAAGGTGTCGCCATCTTCTTTTCAGACGCCTCGGAAGATTGTCCGGAATGAAAGAGGAAGCAATGTTAGAAACTAATAGGTTTGAGTGGTTAGAGAGTTTATAATGGAAAGATTGATATCTGGTTCGAGCTAGATCGGTTACAAATGGAACATTAAGGTCTTTTGTGGATGATTTTATTTGTGACAAAGTAGGGAGCATTAAGGATTTAGGATTGTAAGGATTGGATACGAGAGGAATCCGAAGGTTTAGTGGAGCTCCAAAGCTCAACTCCATATGTCCAGATTGGCCTTATTACCGTCATGTAGATCAGTCTTTTGTAATAAATTGGAAGTTTGGATCGATTGTCTAGTAAGAGCGGTAATAGTCGAAATCGACGTGCAGTTTCTTGTCTTTTCAGTCTTGATTCCAAGTTAGTCGTTTGTCCAGATGTAGTCCAAGGTAGCGGATCGGTTGTACAAGGGTAAGTGCAACATTATGGAAGCATAAGAAAGTATTGAAGAAATTGAAAGTGAAATCAAGATTCTTCCATCACTTTCCAACTATTTTTCGCAAATTCATAATATGTGACACCTGTTATTTATTATAAAAATTTAAAAAAATCATTCATAGCACCTAGGGTACTCAACCAGCCAACTTGAAATATTTATGTTATCAAAAAGGCATTAAAATATTCTAAATGGCACAAATCGAACTCTTCTAGATCAATATGAATTTGAAAAATAACCCGATAAAGCATGGTGGTCCTTACTATATAAAACCGTTTACCACCCCGCCCCCTAAAAAAAAATGTTTTGCAAAAACATTGTGTTCCATAAAACAAAATAACTGACTGTGATTTCTAAAAAAAAAAGAAAATAAAGATTGTTTGTAAACTTTAATTAAATATATATTTTTTTAAAAATTGCTTTAATAAATTAAAGTTTACCATATATTAATATACACATCACTTCTTATCACTTTAATATAATGTATAATAAAATATAAAAATTAATAAGGGATAACAATTATTATTATAAATATATATACAAATATAGGTTTATTTTAACTGAACTAAATTATCTTGGGTATAATAGCCTCCAAAGTTTAATAAATCAATGTGAGGCCGTCATACCAAAATTAGGATTGTCCTTTATGATGGCCCGCATCGGCCAAAACGTAGGACATGTAATATGTTGTAATAAAGAAGGCTAAGACTATTTAGATAATTTTTATTCTTAATAAAACTAACTGTATCGAACAAGATAATAAAAATATATAGAAAATAAAAGAGGATGTAAGAAACTATCTTATTTAAATACATATATATTTCAGAACAATATATAATTTGTATGTTCATTTTTTAATAAATCAATTTTAAATCACTTAGTTAAAATTATGATTTGAAGTTAAAATATGTGATATAATATTTATTTTTAAAAAAGTTTATATAAATTAATCTTAAATCGTGTAGTTAAAATTATGAATTTTTTAAATTTGTAATTTAATATCGTGTCAGTTTATTAGGAACAAAGTGATATCATAAAGTAAAAAATGTTTCGGATAATGCGGGCTTTGGATAAGGTGAATTCGGTTAAGTAGAGTTCTAGTGCATAATTATTCAAAGTAAGACTGTAATAGTCTATTAATAATTATCAGTTAAGTATACCTGAAGTATTTTCATTTAAGTCTTCTGACTATTTCCCATTTATTATAGTTATTTTTATTTAAAAACTGACACAATCTAAAAATTAATTATTTTATTACAATATTATACCACGGGAACTGTCAATCTCTAGCCCTCAACGATCCAGATTTATTTTTAACTATCGATTTATGAAAGTCGCCTCACTGCCTAGATGAAAGTCGTCGAAGTCATTGATTAGGGCGAACCGCGCCATTATTAGAATTATTTAAGGTAAAACTTCAACTATTATTAGAATCTATATTCATTTTTTCTTTAAATATGAACTATATCTAATAAAAATAAAGTAGAACCTAAAATCTACAACCTATAAAAATAAATACTGATCTTATTATGTCATATGTTAAATGACCTAAATAGCTAAACATCCTTTCATTATATTCTCATATCTAAATAATTCCACCAGTTCGCAATCGCGCTTCCCAATCGATTTCTGATGATCTTCCAAGGCAAAGAAAATGACCCTGTGACCTACAAAGAAGAGTTATTGGAGCGTTCCAAATCGGTTTTCTTCCCTGGTCATTTTAGTAATACACATATAGCAAAATACATTTGTGTATTTTAGTAATAATAACTTTTTAAAAAAGGCTTATGTATGTCCCGACAACAAGAAGCATTTACATTTTTTTATATATATAACACTGCATATTTAAAATTTGAGGTTCACGATAGTTTTATTTTTGGGAATCCGATACAATCTAAAACTAAAAAAAAATGAATAAAATAGCTTTTCAAATAAACAATTAATGGAATAAAAATTCATAAAACAATACAATTCAGAGAAACGAAGTAAAAAAAAAAAATTAACCTTCAACTGGCGTGGTAAAATTCACAGACAAAATTGGTGAGGTGGTATCTAATGGATCCCAAATTCATTTTTACAATGCATTTAAATTTTATATTGTATTTTAAATTACTTTTAATAGTTTTTTATAAAATAATAATTAATGACTGATAAATGAAATAATTAAACGACGAACAAATTTTATTTAACATGTTCATACTTTGTGCAAAAGGGGTATTCATGATCTTTGGTTTAACATGTTAAAGCGTGTTAAATGGAAAAACTCATGTTAAATCGAAAAAAATTGCCTTCTTTTACCAGGGGTATTCATGATCTTTGGTTTAACATGTTAAAGCGTGTTAAATGGAAAAACTCATGTTAAATCGAAAAAAATTGCCTTCTTTTACCGTGGTAAAACAAAATAACATTTAACATGGCTGAAAGTCTGTTACTTGGTCTGTTAAATGGAGAATGACGTCACACACTAGACCAGTTGAGATCGCCGCCATTTTTGTTGTTGTGACAGCTCAGTTCTTTCGTGTGTTTGTGGTATTCATATCCCTGTTATTAAACCAGAATGGATAATTTTAATGATACATTTGAGAAAAAAAACAGTATAAAAAAACAATGTAATTTCATTCTACTATCTGAAAATTTGTAAACGCTCGCCAGATAAAAATCTCACTATATGAACCATGTAATTATTCTTAGGGGACATATGTCCCAGAATAAAATTATTTTTTCATTTCATTTCATAAACTAAACTTTCACACAAATTCCACTTTTCACTCACTCTAGGCATGTTGTAATTAATTACTTAAATCAAAACTGAAGTAAACAATAACATGAGGGTCTAGAAGGAAGGTTATAAACATAAAGGCTTATACAACAAGTTGCTGAGAAAATCCGCTAAGGGCTCTTATGCATTTAACGTTTAACATGACTTCAAATAGGGCTGCTCACAATCTTATAGTTATAACATTTAACATGGTAAAACATTTAACATTTAACACAACATCATGAATACCCCTAAAATAATTACTATGCTCAAGAGCATGCAGAAAAAAATTAATATTTCTTTTCTAATTATTTATAACAACAGGAAATACATATAAAACCAACATAGATCATATCAGAAATTTAGGTATCATCTCGGTGAACCAAGTTAATAAACATAATTAATTTCATCCGCAAAAACGTTTAGTACAAGAGCCTTTTAGAAAAAAATTCAGTTATTACGACCAATTTTTTTATTAATTTAATTATAACTATGTATAATTACTAGTCAAAATTGATGAGCCTGCCAAGCATAGTTAGGGGAAATAAAAAATGGCAGCTGTCTCAAAACTTGAAAAAAAAAAAAGTTTTCTTTCCGAGCACCATATGTTTATTTATTATTTGCTAAAATATGGGCCTTAATAGATCTATTTACGTTCAATAATTCTCGAGAAACTGTTTTTATAATCCTTGAGGTGACGGAAAATCAGTAGTTTTTTAATTCGTTTTGGGAATACTATATCTCAGTAATCATTTGACGTGTAGATGTCTATTGGCACTCATATTAAGTCGAGTCTAATGTACTATTCAGTTGTTTAAAACCATTATCTTTGTAGGGATAGTAGTTTTCATGAAATTTGTGAAAATAAATGCACTAAATGTTGATTTCTAGTTGTTCGGAAAAATTGTTTGATTTATGAAAAAATATATATCTCAGGAAACACGTACAGATGTTTGCCAGTAATAAAATTAAACCTAGTTTAACATAGTATAAAATATTTTGTAAAACTTAAATTGGTAGGGGTACTAGTTTTTATATTTGTATATGAATATGAAATTTTGTCTGATCGGCTAGAAATTTATTTTAGCAAATATCATGAAAACTACTACTTCTACGAAGTTATGTGTCCTAAACTACTTCATAGTGCGTTAAACTAGCTTTAATTTGAGCACTGGCAAGAAAAACAGGTTGTATCTCGCCAAAGTAATACAATACGAGTCGATAATTATGCAAATAATTGGTAGCATTATTCTCTTCACTAGCCTCAAATGTAGCATTTATTCCATTACGAAAAAAATAATGTTTAAAAGAACTTGAAGAATGAGAATTGCCTTAATATCTCACAACATTTCTTTCTTCTTTTTTTTTCGGGCAAGACTCCCATTGGAGGAGCCCTATACTGTGCCTAACCATGGTTGGGGGTCAAAGTTCTTCATTTTGAGGGACCGCCACGCAATGAAAAAAGTCAACTTCCCAGGCCGGATCCGAACCGGCACCGCCAATTGACATCAAATTGGTAAGACTGTGTCTTAACCACTGAGCTGTGGGCAGCCCTTACTACATTTCAAATTTATTCTAAATCATTGTCATAATCAACTCAATAATTTATCAGAATAATATCTAATTAATAAAAATATATCACTAACATTTTACTTTACTATAACTGACTATTTACACAATGATAATCAATAAATAATTATTAAATAAATAAATAAAGGCTTTTTAGCATTTAATATATATTTTATTATTATTTAAATGACATTGGTCCGTGAAGAACTGAGTGAAATAAAATCACAGATTAATCTTAACCTGAGATAATATTTTAAACGAGTCCTAAGATATTTTATATTTAAAATTCCTTTTCCTCTCCCCTTCTATCCTGAGATTTTTGCAGCAAGGTTAAAAAAGACTGCCAGAAAATTAATGGAAATTTTAATTTTTAATGCTCTCTCCCCCTCCAGGACATAGAAAACGGTTATCAAATTTCACTTCCCCTAAAGACTGGAGCTAAATATTTCCTATTAGACTTTGATTTTTGGAATAAATTACTTAATAATGTGAAAATACTTTAATAATAGTTATTCATTTTCGTAGAATAACTTTTCCATTGAATAGGTAATTAAGAAAATTCAGAAAGGTTTAAAAATAAAGTTGAAAACACTTGGGGAAAAAATGAATACATTCTTGTAATTTCCATTATTAAAGATTAAGTGTTCTGAGGATTTTAAACAACCATTATATATTATGAAAAGCCTTTTTTGACCCAGATTTTTTTTATTATTTATAACAAAAACATCCATATAGTCTCAAATATTTTTAATTATCTTATAATTCTATACATAATAAAAGATAACAAACTATTATAAAGTAATATATAATAGTTATAAAAAACATCCATATATTCTCAACACTTTTTTATTATCTTTACTCTCCTACATTTCAGCCATTCCGGCCATTTTCAAGGATCTTATTCACACTATCACAGCAAATCATTGGTTATCACATTATGCCTTTTTTATCATTTCTATGTTATCTATTATTCTATTATCTCAATTTCTATTTATCCTTTTATTGATTAGGTGAAATAGAATTATTGTAATAAATATAACTGTGAAAATAATAGGTAATTGACTAATGATAAAAATTGACAAAGGCATAATGACCTGCAATAATGTGATAACATATAGTACAAGAACCGGGAAGAAAAAAGGCATTATCTCACCCCAATTTTTGATTACTTTAATGAAAACTAGGTATAATTACTAGTCAAAATTGATGAGTTTGCCAAGTATAGGTAGGGAGAATAAAAAATGGCGGCTGTTTCAAAACCTTAAAAAAACATTAATTTTTCATTCGGAGATCTATATCTTAAAAACTACCAACAGCACTAGAAAATCTAAGAGAACATTATTTAAAGAAGAGTAAATTTTCTGAAATATTAGCCCTAAAAGAGCTATTTACGTCCAATAGTTCTCGAGACATAGCTTTTTAAAATGCAATATTTCTTAAAAATCTATTGAAAGATTAGTAGTTAGTTAATTTATTTTGAGAAATCAGGCACTATGTGACATAAAGATATCTATTAGCACTCAAATTAAAGCTAGTTTAATGGATTATAAAGATGTTTATGACCTTTACCTTCCTAGGAATAGTAGTTTTCATGATATTTGTTAAATTAAATTGATTTATAGTTGTTTGGACAATAAGTTTGATTTATGAAAAACCTCATTTCAGAAACCATTGGACGTACAGATGTTTGCCAGCGCTCAAATTAAAGCTAGTTAAATTTAATACAAAATAGTTAATTATGTTTATCTTTTTAGGAGTAGTAGTTTTTATGATATTTGACAAAATAAACTTACAAAATGTTAATTTATAGTTGTTCCTATAAAATGTTGGATTTTTGAAAAAATATATCTCTAGATCCATAAGACGCACATATGTCTGCCAACACTCAAAATAAAGGAAATTTAACTTACTATAATGTAGTTTATGACACTTATCTTCATAGGGGTAGTAGTTTTTATGATATCCACATATGAATATAAATTTGACAAATGAAAATTTGTCCGAACAACTATATATCAATTTATTTTAGCAAATTTCATGTAAACTATTACTCCTACGAAGATAAACATCATAAACTACATAATAGCTCATTAAACTACCTTTAATTTGAGTGCTAATAGACATCTGCACGTCAAATGGTTTTTGAGATATAATTTTTTCGAAATAAATTCACTAACTACTGATCTTTCAGTACGTCCCTTACAACATTTTTATGAAATGTTGCTTTTTAAAAAGCTATATATCGAAAACTATTTAACGTAAATAATTCTATTAAATGAAGTTCTCTTAGGTTTTCTTGTGTTATTCCCACTTTTTAAGATATAGAGCTCAGAATGAAAAATTAGTTTTTTTTTATCGCTTTGAAACAGCCGCCATTTTTTATTCCCTCTACCTATACTTGGCAGACCCATCAATTAAGACTAGTAAGCATACATAGTTTTCATTAAAGTAATAAAAAATTGGGGTGAGATAACTGCCTTTTTTCTCCTCTTGGGCTCTTGTACTACGTTGATTGGCTGTGATAGTGTGAATAAGATCCTTGAAAATAGCCGGAATGGCTGAAATGTACGAGGGTAAAGATAATAAAAAAGTAAAAAGTTGAGAATATATGGCTGTTTTTGTTATAACTATTATATTTTACTTTATTATAGTTTGTTATCTTTTATTATGTATTAATCGTTCTTTTTACGTTCATTAAGCAATACATGGAATATAAAGCAGGGGAAAGTATTGCGATAATGTAAATTGGAGTATTCGACAGAAATAATGTCTTGACGTGCTCAGAGTCCAAACAACCACGGTTCATATGTGTGAACAACCTAGCCGAAAAGCCGCGAGATACTGGAATTAGATATTGAAGGCAGTATATGCCTGGGATGTAACATTAACTTTTTCGATAAAATCGACTGACCGGAATACCACTTTATTGAATCGATTTTTTTTTTTTCGATTTTCTCTAAAACAGATCTAATGATTTTGATTAAATATTTTAAATAGTATATTTATATATTTCTGACATACTTCTGCAAAGAAAAATTTTAGAATTTTACAACAAGAAATAATGTATTTTTAATTTTTCTGAAAATAGCTGAAATTGGAGTCGAATCGTCTAGTGAAAAGCTCATTTTGAAAATTAGTACCAGAAATTATTGCCTCAATTATAATAAAGAATAATTTCAAGTAGGGTGGGATTTGTGAAGATTTTCCCAGAATATTGTTGTTTTTTTCTATTCTATGTAGATAATATTATGGTTATATACAATGACTGCTGTCAATGCTGAACCAATACATTTCAAAAGCCGGCGTGAAACACTAAATGTTCTCTTGACTCAATATTACCGGGCTTTGTTAGGATAGGAACCGTGGTCTGATATCAAATCGTTAAATAAATTAGATAACGAACCAAACCTCGTTTATTATTTTATGTGATGTTATTTATCAATTTATTAAAAGATTTTATTAATTATTAAAAAACTGGAAGATTATTACCTGACCGAATTTAATTACTTGAAGAAAGATAGGCCGGGCGGCTGTCAAAAAAGGCAATCCAAATACACTATTTAAAGAAATAAATTATATAATTTATTAACAGTTATACCATATATTAAACACCAATCTTTCACTCCACATTGCCGGGATGAGTTAAGACGAATAGGGGATGATATATCCGTCATTAAATAATTTAATATGGATAGTCTTTAGATATATCAGTACAAGCCCGAAACCCAATGTGGGCAAACTTTTATTCTGATATCGTTTAGTAGCACACATTTCACAATCAACGATTATTACATTGTATTAATATTTCAAAACGTTTAAATAAATTATTAAAATATATAACCGACAGACAAACACAATGTGGTCTCTCTAGATATTATTATAATTTTTCTTTCCAATCATTTTATAATCAGTAAATTCACAAGATTTTACCATATATAAGTCACAATATATTTTAAAATAAAAAATTTTCGAAGATAATAATTACAGTTCAGTTTATATGTTTTGTAGAAACATTTTAATTTGAATAGGTACAGTTCAGTGGAGGGCAAGAAGTGTTTTCAATTATATTTTATTGTAATTAGTAATAGCCATTACTTTGATTCAACAAGTAATTTAATTGCAGGTGACAATTACAATTATAGTGGTTTATGAAGTAGTTAAAATAATTTGTAATTGTAATTTCAAACTACGGTTATTGGCAAGTAATTTTAGTTCAAATTTCAATTGTTTTTTGCCCAATGCCATTACCGTCATACAGACGGAATCAGTGTCTGGGGGTGGCCATACCTAGATACTCCTCCCAGAAATGTCAATATAAAAAATATATATAATTTTAATAAAAGTTTAATAATAATTAATAATTACTTGCTGGTTATTTGTGACATATGCGGGAGGGGAAGGTTTAAACCTATGCCTCAACTCCTTCCGCTACAGATGGCCACAACTGCCTGACAAAATAATCAATTTTCAAGTTTTTTTTTTCATCTAGGGATGACCAAGCAAGTGCTTGAGGATGGTATGGCCTTCCATACAGACAACTATCTACACTCATACCCACAACTGACTTACTTCCCATTTATTTCGGTTTAAATTAATAGCAGTATTGATACAAAAAGGTTCTTTAATAGTCCCAAGCAGTGTTTTATATTCCCCCAACATAATCAGCCATAATCATAGAAGTGATTATACAGATCTCTCTTCTAATGGATATTCATATCATAAACCTTTTAATAAGACTTAACCTTTGTAGAACATAAAATATATAATATATTATATATTATAACATATAAAATAGTTACTTCAAATATCTCATTGAAACGTTTTACATACTAAAACCTTTATGGTTCTTCAAGTAAATCTGGTAAAATTAATTTGAAAAGAACGTTCATTTATTTAATATTTATTACAATAAATGTATTATTTAACCTTTGTAAAAGTCCTAACTGAGATATTTATAATAATTCTAAATCGCACATTAGTCATCAATCGTACGTAAGTTATTAAAAAATATATGTACTGAATTTATATTAATGAATCTAAAACATGGTTTATTAACGCATCGTAAGTAAACTTTATTTCTTATTGTACATCTATTTAATCTGTAGTATTTCTATCCACTATTATTCCTATATTAAATCATATTTGTGGCCTTTCTTAATTACTTGTTCTTGATAAATAATTTTTTTTAAATAATTCTTATCAAATTTGTATCTACTGTTGAATTCCCTTGCATGAAAAAAAGGAGATAATCCGTAACATTGTGCATCAAGTGTATATATTATGAAAAAGTGAAAAAACAAGATTTTAAATTTTTAATTCACTCCCTCCTATATTTATAAGTCGTTATTTTATTGTTGTAACAAAATATTTCAATGTACTCACGATTTTTTCTGAGGATCTAATCAATATACCATACACAAATTTGAGGGTAAAATAAAATTTATGTTTAATTAAAATTTATAGATGTATATGTGAGTAAGTGTGTAAATTCATATAAAATGGGAAATAAATACCGAATATTCAAAAATTGTTCCTCCTGCTCTATAATGTTTCTGCAGATGGAACTTTGGTTTTAATTAATATATTAACAATATAAATTTCCAAATATATATTTAACTATTTTATATTATTTTGTCCTACGACAATTAAATTTATGATTTTGTTTCCAAGTATTCAATAAGTACCAAGAGGCAAGGAAAAATATATCTCTTGACACAATAAATCTTTTTCCGAACATAAAGTGAATCGATAAAACTTAATGTAATACATTTTATGACTTCGTTGATATCAAAGGTTTAAATCTTGAACACCTTTTTTTATAATAGTTCCCTTCCTTTATCTTCTCAAACACACAATTACTTTATGAAAAAAGACAAGAATTAATAAAAGTCTTTTCAAAGAACATACTTGGATTCGATCTGGAAGATTGTAACAGAACGATATTAATTCATCTCTAACAAGGATATATATATTTCCAGTGATGGAATCCTACCCTTTTTGGAATTTATTGTATTAAATATATTTTTCATTAGTTAGAAAATTAAAAAATAGTAAAAATCGCTACAATGATTCCGCACAACCTTCTTAAAAAAAACATTGATTTTAATTAATTAATGAAATTAAAAAGAAACAAAACCTTGTTTATATTCCCTGTTAGGAATCGTCAGTACTTGTATAACTGAATTGGACAAAATAAGTTGTTGAGTTTACGACAAACGTTGTTACTTATTCAATTAACATCATTATTATAATATTTTTTAATTAATTCTTATCACCTTATTCGTGATTAACAGCTTTTTTTAGCGGTTCGGGAAAACTATTGTTAAAAAGTTAAATTGATTCCTAAATTAGTTAAATGTTTCACCCTTTTATAAAACATAAATTTATTAGAATTATTGATCCTAATAACTAATGTTCATGTTTTGTAGAAATCAAATCGCCCGATTTTAGGAGTGTTTTTGAGATTTAAGCGTTAAAATGCGTTTTAAAATTTCATCTAGCTGAATAACAGATTTTTAAAATTTTAGTTAATTTTACTACATCAAATGCAGAACAATGATGAACTACATTATTACATTCAAGTCATTTTTAAACCTAAATTTCTCAGAATTTTGTAACATTTTCGGTTTGAGAGATTTTTTTTTATTTCTTACACATGTAATATTGATTCATAGCGCCGTTGATTTTTTTTGTTAGGAATATATTTACGTATTATTTTTTTGTTTAAATATTCAACAGGACAATAAACGTACAAAATAAGAATTTTGGGCCCAAATGCTTCCCTTTTATCATTCAATGTATATTTTCGCAGTTTTTGAGTTACTGATGAGCAGCATATACTATATATGTAGTTTACTGTATATGATATAATTATTATATTTAGGATACTCTATAAGAACTGGATAAAAGGCCTAGCAACTTTCATTCATGAATTTTTTTCACTACTTTTTGTTTCACGTTAGTTATGTTTAATATTCTTCAAAAGTTGCTTAAATAGTTTTTTTGTTGGTAATCATAGCCTTAACACCATCCACTTCACTATTTTTTTATAGATTTTGAGTATAAATTATCCGAACTGAACGAAACTATAAAATAACCTTTTAACTATTAATTCTTATCAAGCTTGTCTTGTCCGCGTTTTGACTTACCGACAGCGCTTATCTATATCAGCGCTTTCTACCGGGAAAGTTGAGTATTTTCGTTCCAAATGCATTTAAACAAATTGTACATTAATGGCACTAAAAAAAGGGAAAATTGAGAAGGGAATCGGTGATTCTAAAAGGTACAGTAACTTCCAAGTTTTATTTGAGACGATTGAATACAAACTGTCAATGTTAATTGTTAGTTGTAACGCTTGCCGGTTTCGCGGCACCTTCAACTTTCGAATCTACTATACGTTGCAATGATATAGTCTTTGATAGTTGGAGCTGAATAATGGTTTTATTTTCGGTTTAGTGTTGTGTTTGTGCTTTCTTCAGTTTGTAAAAAAAATTGTTAACTACTTCGTGAAAAATTAGTGCTCTTGTATACTCTACGTGCATGTGAAACTAGTGCTATATTCTTCTTCTCCTCTTTTTTTTTCGCTGTTTTTTTTTTTTGTGAATTTTTTTTCTACTCTAAAACTAAGTGTCTAACCTGGGCTGGTTGGCCGCGGCTGTGGGGTTGGTAGCTCAGGGGATACAGAGGCGGATACGGCAGCCAGGGGATACACGGGGTCACAGCACTCCCTCTCGGGGAACTCGCTGCCGCCCCCGAGTCCTAGAAGGAGCAGGCCGACCAACGTGCGGAACATCTCACATCCCGAACCCCTCTGCCGCCAAGCGAACCGCTCAGGCATGCGCCACCCCCTCCCCCTCTCCTTACAATAATATACACTATTCTCTTCACGTCACTATTAGCCAACATAAAAATTAAATTTATTAATTAAGCCTCTAATATCACGAGTAAATATTTTTTTTTTATCTCATTTTTCATTCTAGATATGTTGATTCTCAATTACACATAAATATGAATACACTTTATGTTACAGACCCAACAATAAATTTAAACATTATTATAGTAAATTGAAGGACAAAATAGATACAGAACATCATCAATTGATAAATAAAATTCCTTGATTAAATTGTCCAGCTATATATAACAATAAAAATAATAATCTTTATTTATTCTGGGTTTGATCCCTTTAGAATAATATACAGGCGTTAGAATTAGGCTTAAAGCCTTAAAGTAAAGTACAAAATAAAAATTAAATTATAAAACTCATAAAATATAACAACAGCGAATTCGAAAAGATAAAAATGAACCACAATAATAAACAAAGTATATAAAATAAAAATAGAACAAATAAAATAAAACTATATGTCATATCATAAAACATAAGATGACTAACTTCTGATAATAAATAAAAAGAGAAAAAAATTATAAAAAATCAAATACAATTAAACTAAAAGTAATAAATGGAAAGGTACAATTTCAGCTAATATACATATTTACAAGTATAAAACGAAAAACTGAAGCAGCAAATATATAAACCTTGTCAATTGTTATTCTTCCGGAATTGGCTGGATTTGGTGGTCCGGAGTGACCGGAATTGGTGGTCAAAGATATTAGTGGGATTTGAAGTTTGGAAGGGTATTAGAACTACGAATGAAGTAGGAAATAGAATTCTATAGGGAGGAGGAGCGGATGAGGAAATATCTGCCAAAGGCTGTAGTTCGATGCGCAGTTACATATAAGTCTGAAGGCCATGGGCGGGTATTGCGGGAATACACTGAGGATTTAAATTGAAGGATATCTGAGATGTACGATGGACGGCGGGATTGGATGATTTGGTAGATGAAGGAAGCAAGAAAACGCTACATAATATAGATAGGTGAGCCTAAAGAATTGTGGGGTGATCAATGTGTGGTGATGTGTGAGTGTATCAATGAAATAAGAAACGAGGATGAGAAGAAAAGAAGGATCCCTATAAAATAGCACTGGTGCAGCACGCATCAAAAAACCAACATAAATTAGATTTTGATAATAAAATAATTTTGCATAAAGCTAACAATAATACGTTCAATAGACAAATACTTGAGTCCATTTATATATCGGAAAATATTAATTATACAGTCAATTTTAAAACACACAGAAGAAATTTGAACCAAAATTTTAAGCAAAATTAATTTATCTAAAATATAAAAATCAATATTTGTTGGTGCTTTAAGCACTGCCACACCGTTCATCCGATTGTCATGGTACGTTTCTTTTAAATGTTCTAATTGGGAACATTATAGGTGGGTCCGATTTTTTCAGTAAAAAATTACTCAATTTTTTTTGGTGGGTAGCACGAAAAGTATACATTTTTTTCATAGTTATTATATGCCAATCGATTTGTCCTTGTTTGAAGAATAAGAAAAAATATTACTGATTCCACTGAACGATTTTTTATTCACTAAATATTAAAAAAGAAAAAAACATAAGAGGATTTCAGTAGATCAACAAAATTTTTTGTAGGAAAAAACAAATGATATTCGTTTTTAGTGTCGTCTGAAACTTGAAATGTTAAAATCTTAAATACAATTTTTCAAATAAATTAAAAATTAGAAATTTTTCACTTTTTTTTCTGGTGACTCTAATGTTATCTCCTCCGCATTCCTACGTTAATAAAAGCTCTTGTAAAGCTGAATGTCTCTTCTTTTATCCTAGATTAACATTAAAATATAGATTTAATACCCTTATAAGGGCCAAATACTAGTTTCAGAAAAAGGCAAAATTTTCAAACGTTTTATTTTATATCTCCGGTTCTAATTTGTTTAATTATATCCGGTCTGTGCATTTTGGTGCACCCCTAAACACTACATTGATTGAGTCAGGTTCAATTAATTCCATTTTATTTTTTCTTACAAAAGAAATCAAAGGCCAATGTGGGAGGCGAAAATTTTGGGTTAAAAACTTTTATTTTCCGATTTTTTTTTCGAAAATTCGTGTTTGAGGGTTCTTAAAGTTGCTAAAAACTAATATCAACTTTGTCTCACTCCTAAAAGATCATTTACTCCCCTTTGATAGGTTAGTCATTCTGAATTGTTTCAAAACAGTTCTAATATTTAAGCTAAATGAGGATTATTGTATTAAAAATATTCTGACACACTAGGACTGCAGTAAAAGACTGGCTTTATTGGGTTCGGTACATCTATATATAAAAGTTACGGACTGTCAGCTGACAGGTCCATATCAGCTGATC
>NW_027113955.1:908547-910908 GCF_000696795.3 Halyomorpha halys
CTTTCGATCAGCTGATCTCCTCAGTCATTGAACCTCATAGATAATCAAATTGTTTAAAATAATAAGAAAAAATCACCTAAATCGGCCCAGTATTAATTATTATACAGCGAAGTTAGCAGTTACTATTTATGTTACTACAGGTACCGTTCTTTCACTTTATCTATATATTAATTGATATATAGTTTCAATAGTGTGCAATTAATGTGTATATATCGAATCGAAGCATTGTTGGGTCTGCTAGTGATTAGTATTTTAAATTTTATGTTAATTTACAATTAGCTTTGATATGAATTTTAATAATAGAAGATATAAGAATTTAGACCAAAATATAGCTTGGAATAAATCACTATTTCACTCACTATAGGAACGTTAAAATTGATGTATGATAAGAGAAAGATAATACCTTTTAGTTAATCTGTAATTAATAGTTTTAAAATTTAATGGAAAAGTGACAAAATATGTAATTAAAAACTAGCTGAGGCAAGCTTATTAATAAATTAATATGGTTCCATACTGTTTTATTGCTTCATAGGGTGATTTGACTGAAATTAATGACCTTTGCATCCTGCAAAAACTTTTTAAATTGTTAGATGTGAGATGTGAATTTAAATTTAGGGTATGCTAATTTATCAGTTATAATGTTCATTAAAATTGTTAATGATGAATTTATAATAAAAGCTGTTATTTAATAAATTGTCCTTGAGGATAGCCAAGTTGGCCGAAACATTGAATATTCAAAGAAATAATAAACAGTGTTTTGAGACTTAACTTGGATACAAATTATTTTAATTAAACATAAGTATGGATTTTAATTATTTTTTCATTAATTCGGCATGGGTAGGTGGGTTCGGCACCTGTAGGTGGAAATACCTGGCTATAATTTACAATACTTTTTCTAAAAAGACAATCCAATTGCAATAAAATGTGAATTTAGTGTTTTACTTACATTCTTTGTTATATCAACATATCAATTTTTCGTCATATATAATCTTTTTACTTTCTTGAGACTGGTTTTCGTTGTTTAAATAAATTAATTAGTAGTCAAGTTAAGTTTAAAAACTCTCTTTATCTATTTCTTTAAAAGTGCAACGTGTTTTGAGACTTAACTTGGATACAAATTAATTTATTTAAACAATACCAATTTTTATTTATCACACATCTAAACAATAGTCCACATAAAGCTATCAAGGTACACTGGAGCCCACTTATTTTTTATATTCCTTCAAAGTTGTATTACCTGTAGGTGAAAATAGGCGCTAGAGGGTTAAAGATACGTAACAACCTCAAGAACAATTCGTGGACAATCGAAGAAATACGATAATGATATTAGGAAAGTTGTGCAATAAACTGCATACGGAGCGCCAATTATAACTGGCTCGTAACTAAAAGGGAGCTAGTTCGAATTCGATCTAGTTAGTCGACTTTTATTTCTATGGTGGCGGCACGAAATTAAAAATTGTACAATCTCCCAACATGGGGTCAAGCCTGACGCTCAAAAGGTAGATGCTATCAGGAAAATGGCATTCCCCACTGATGTTAAAGGAATCCGGAGAATGTTGGGTGGAAAGAATCGTCGTTTCGTTCCAGAAATAGGGGAACATTTGGTGCCACTTAGTAATCTTTTAAAGAAAGGCAGTAGGCCAATTGTGACCCCGGAAAAAAGGGTAACATCTTGAAATGTATGGATAAGCTGCAGCGGGAACCTGTGTTAGCTTTCCTGGATTTTCAGAAACAATTTACTGTCACTACGGATGCGAGTGAGTACACCTTGGGACCGGTGCTGTCGCAGGAAGGTAAGGGAGGGGAGCGTCCTGTGGCATCAGCAAGTAGGTGCCTGACCGATGTGAAAAAACGATATAGTGCACTGGAGAGGATGTTGTTAGGCATCGTGTGGGCACTCGCCCTTACGTGTTCGAGAGGAGATTACGAGTACACACAGACCATAAACCCCTCCAATGGATTGGGAGGCTGAAGGAATCATCGGCAAGAGTAAATCAGTGGAAGGAGATCCTTAGCCAGTACAAATTACTTACAAGCCCGGAAAATAGAACGTAATTGCAGGACTGGCTATCCCGTGCTGTCACGATAAATGCAATAGAAGAAGAAAGGGGGGAGTCCGGAGACGTACGGCAATTTTCGAGGGAGTGGACACGGGGGAAGGACGAGAGTCAAAGCACACTGGCAGGAGGCGCCCCAGAAGCGACTTCGGGAGATCAGAGCTCAGACGGCGAACGGCCCGCGGAAATGGATCAGGTCAAAGAAATCATCAATGACAAGCCTCGGCAAATTATCTGGAAAACCAGGACCACGGGCTGCCAACACTGTTTCCGAAGACCTGTCCTGCACCTGGTGCGCCATTGC
>NW_027113956.1:0-4499 GCF_000696795.3 Halyomorpha halys
TAGTTGTTAACTATTTTCGTTTCACTTGTGACCGCAACCCTGACCATCTTCCTATATAATAATTAAATTTACAATTACAAATTCGTTCCTAAATGTTTTTTGTTGATATTTCACAAAATAGGGGACAATGTTGAACCTTTTGGGGAAAATGTCTGTTTTGAAAGAGAATTATTTTTTGAAAATTGTTATTGTTCTTAAAAATAAATTGCAATCTATTCTGTTAATCACATTATATTCAGACAAAAATTAAAATAAAAAATGCGCTAGCTTCTTTGAAAATCTGAAATATCTTTGTAATTTAAAAAAAAACTTCTTAACTAACAAACAAAAATTTTGGTTATCATTCTATGCTTTAAATCAAAATTTAATTGCTTGGACAGAAACAGATAATTTTTTTTATAACAGCCTTGAACAAAGTCTAATCGAATAGTGACAGTGCATTACTACAAATAGTTCAACATATACTGAAGATAAAGAAAGGCATATGTTAATATAGTTGATAAAGATTACACATCTCATTTCAGCTGTATATCCAAGGCTTCTTTTTTATTGTTAGTATCCAAGTGAATCTCTCTATCAATATTTTTCTTTTGCACAATTGATATGCACTGTATTATTTACATGATGAAACGGAGTTGTACATTGCCTCTAGTTTTTTTTTTTCTTGATTCTGATGATAACATAAAATTAATAGAAAATAACCTAAACCTACAAAGTAACTTAAGCGATTAAGTAAGCATTGAATATACATGTACATTGGATATATGCCTTAAAATAAATAATTATAAATAAGAAGAAAGCATCGGATGGTAAAGGTTATGTAAATTGTTTATATCAAGTCAAAAGAGAGACTAATGAATTCACTTAAATAAATTGAGAAATAGAATTGATACTGTGCAGCTGTTACAATATTTAGAGCGGTTGGGAGAGCACACGTTGCCTACCAACGGTAAATTCTATCTAATTGCTTTCTGTAATTAGTAACGTGCGAAATGAATCCAAATATAACAAATCAACATTTAAGTTATGTTATTTCGGATTAAACTTGTTTAGTTTCATGGCAAAATTACCAGAAAACATAACTTATTTTCTGCGTGTATGTGTGTACGAGCATGCGTGCTTGTATATACATATCCATACATTTGTATATTGAAATTGTATTAAAACATGTGGTGACTATGACGCCGGTACTCCAGCCCTCTGGTTCCTAATCTGTCGTATAGTCTCTGCGTCACGTAGGAAGATCGGTCATGGGATCGGGCGTCAAACATCGCCGAACGCTGTGCTGTCCTTTGTGGGCCGAGCCATTGTGGCAATGTTCACTACACATCACTTCTTTTGACCCTTCTCTAATCCTTATCGGTTCTGCCATGATGCTATGACAAAGCTCTTCTATTTCATCCCATAGGATGACTCTGGATCAACCGTCACAGAGCTATGGGAAACGAGGAATATTTTCGAGAAGAAAAGACGTAAGATAGATGTCAACAACACTAAACCCTGTTCTAAGCTTTCAAGTTAAACTTCGAAATAGTTTCCCATAATAAAGTCAGTACAACTATTGGAATTCTTAGATATATCTCAGGACATCCTGGATACTTTAACATTCACTATTAAATGTTGTTAATACATTGATTGACTTTCTTAAATTCCTCCTTTATTTTATATTCCCGCATTCAAGAGAAAGTGAATTTCAGAAAGTGGTGGAGCGATCAGGAAAGGAGTGTGAAAATGATTCAGATCTTGCTAAAGCTCAGATATTGTAAGGGAGTGAATAGAGGACTTTAATTGGAGACGATTAAAACATAGGGAGGTATAAGGTAGTTGATGATTGTCTCTGAAAGGAGTGGAAGAGCCACCCTAACTTGGCATAGTGGTGTGAAACAACGTGGAACGTCTCAGGGTCTAAAAGGGTCTTTAACAAATCTTTTATATAAATATATATTATTTCAGCTTACCTCAATAGCCTCAGTTATTATATAGTGTAAGAAAAAAATGTAGATATTTCTATATTATGTTTAATAATAAAATACTTGCTTTGCTGACCGTACTCCAGAGAGTTTAGAATATAAAAAGAAAGAAGGAAGATCTCAGCTGTTGAATGGAAAGATTTTTTTTTCTTTTTTAAAAGAGGTTGCGTGAAGCAGCTGCCGCATCACCTGGTAGGTACGCGTGTGGTCCAACAGATTTCCAACTCTGATGGGCTCATCCCGTAATATGGCGTCTGATCAAAGATTGTTGTTGAATTATGAGTCTTGTGTAGAAATCTCGATTCATTTAACGAATATATATTGCATGTTATTGGAATAAGAATATAGTGAGATATGGGAGTACAGTACCGAAGATGTTTAAAAAATGTCTAGGTAAAAGTAAGCACCATCCAAGTGGAGTACCTTACTCCAATAGCATAAGTTTCCAGTTGTTGAGAGTGATCCGCCAGTAGTAGTGAAAGACACGAAGGGGATGGTAAAACAAGAAATGGGAGTTCAGTGAAAAAGTAACCATAGGTTATCTAGTATTTTTCTTTTTTCTCCTGTTATTCTCCGTTTAATAACATGTCGTGAACTTTTATTGCTTGATTGATTAAGAAGCAAATATCAGTTTTAATTAAACTGATTGCTTATCTCATTCATTTTTTATTATTATATACCAATAATTCGAGTCCTCATATACATTGCTCCATTTTGAAAAATAAATAAATGTAAGACATAAGTGTTGAACAGTGTAAACTAATAACTTTGTCTTTTACTTCTACTCTAAGAAAGCTGAGATATAAATTTCATACATTTTGGATTCATGTGGTTCAAAAAATTAAAATAAACCAGGTGCAAAAACACTCATTTTGACGCTATAGAAGTAATAGGCATGCAATGTTTCTTAATATGCAGTATTCATTCTGTAGTGTTGACTTCTGATTTTCAGATTGTTGTACTGCAGAAAAACAAAAATAGATGACGTTAGTTGCACTCTGTATGTGTGATAGGAATTTTCAGTAGTAAATCTGGAAGAATTTACTACCAGCCGGGTTTGAGGCTGCTCACCTTTAGTTAACAAATTGTTTTCCCAGACTGCCTCGAGGCTCGTCCATCCAAAGGATTCTGTTCCGAATAAATACGGTAGCGGAACGAAGATGTTCCCATCGTATTCTCACGATTAACCTTTCACGAAATTAAACGAAATGTCGGGAAACTACAGTTGTGTCTCAATCCTTCACAGCAAATAATAGGATAATATAATAAGATAATATTATATTATCCTATTTAACAAGTCTGTTCTTGTTATAATTGGCTATTGAAAATATATTCAAAATTTAGATCCGTGTTACTCCAATCTTATGAATCCTGAATTAACAACAATAAAAATAAATAGCTAAAATATGAAACAGAAATAAAAAAAAACTGACTTCGTACGAGAAAAAGCTGTAAGGTTATGGAAAAAAATACTTTTCACTCTTCAATTAGTTATAAAACCATTGCAAATTAATTATCTATTTATTTAGTCTTAATTTGTATTTTGTAGAATTTAATAATTAGTTGAAATTTTTTTTTTATAAAATATAATTTTTATTCATTGTAAGGCATGAATGACTATGAGAACAATAAACGTTGCCTCAACATTTTTTAATATCAATTACTTTATTATTGACTGATCCTCAAAAATAGTCAATTTGTTTAACACCCGACGTTTTGGACGACTCGGTCGTTTATTTTAAGCTTTTCTTACACTGAAAAAACAAAAAAAACCTTTCCGTGTGTTACTATTATTTTATTTTGTTAATATGTCTGTTATAACATAACTTAAACTAAATTACTTTTTTTTTAATATATATTTTCGTAATATTATTCATTATTCTAGCAACTAAATAGTACCATATTTGTTCAATCCTCTGTCAAAAGAATTAATAAGTATACCCATCACAAAGAAAACTAAAAAAACTAATATTTGACTGCTTACTTTCTCACTTCTATGAATCTTAATAGTTGATTTTTATTGATTAAGTAATTGCCTGTAATTTTTCTTTTCTCCACTAATTATCTTCTATTTCATTATATTCCTAATTAATCTTAGAATACAAATACAAATATATATTATTTAGATTTACCTAGACACTTATGTGTCTTCATTTTTTCCTTGTTTTGTTTTTTTTAGTGAAGTTCCAAAGTGTGTTAAGGAATTTACTAGCTTATCAATATTAAATTATTACCATTACTATTCTCTTAGTAAGTTGTATTAATATAAATTTTACAGTTTTAGCTTATAAGCCCGTTAAATCCTCTACAATAACGCGATTTAATTAAGTGATATTTCATTCCGTGTTAAATATAATTGTGTTATTCCGGCGGCGATCGATAAACAATGCCACCTAGTCGGACCACACGTTATAATTTGCTGAATAAAAAAAAAAAAAAATGTAAAAAAATACAAGTAATTGTGCTATTTATCAAAACTTTATATTGTCAACGAAAATTGATTGTAATTGGTACGAACATTCAATCCGT
>NW_027113957.1:0-22135 GCF_000696795.3 Halyomorpha halys
TTATCAATAAACTATATAAATAAATATAGATGAATTACATTTAATATTAATATAAATATATCTTCTTTTTTTTATGGCAAGTCAATAAAAAAATGAGATTGCTGGTTGACTTAATCTCTCTATGCAAACATTAATTTTATTTTTACGTATCTTCAAGATTTTAAATTTTAAAAGATTTTTGCCAGAATGTGATTTTGTAGATTCGGCACATATTTTAAAATTTCCCATATTTGTTTCTAGCAAACTTTAAAAAAAAAATCTACTTTAACTTCAATGAAGGAAGCATCAAATTGTAAAAAAAAAAAGGTCAAAATTTTTCTCAAACTTAACCATAAAAATAAAACATTGATTTTAATATACTTGCATTAAGCCTAGCTAGTGGATTGATCTTCGGCTAAAAAATTCACCTTACGCTTACACAATTAATCATCGAAATTTTGGATTTCTCACGTAAATCACCTAAGCAAATTTTGGATACAGAAACAAGAATACTTTTCTTAGACAACCCAGGATGATAACATATCTTAGGTTTATAATACCTTTGTAACATCATATAATTAAAAAATTGTTTTAAACAATTACAGTTGTCAAAATAGAATTATAGCTCTTCAAACAATAACTAAACAGGCTTTGTGCTGACCATAATTATAAATTAAGTTGAGCCTAAGAGAAAGAAAAAAAACATGTTTTTAAACTAGAACTATAATTTACTAGGATGATATTTTACAGAACTGGAAAGTTTATTAGTTATTTCATTAATAAAAATATTTTCCTATACCAACCAAATTTAGAACTAATAACCGATTTCGTATTAGGTTTATTTAGGTAAAGGATTGCGGTAGGGGTAGGTATCGGAAGGGGCAGTTAGTGGCTTCGATACAACAAGGGGTGGCTCGGTGGTTAGCCAGGGTTAATTCACCCCCGGATGAACACTATTGAGGATCAGACATTTTTCAATCAATTACGGGCCTGGATCGCTTAGGCCTCCATTGTTCTGATGCTTCAATTCCTAACGAGTTACGGAGAAGTAGGTTCGATCAACGAAGGTGTATTTTTCGATACATATTTAAAAATTTACATCCCGGAAATCCTGAAGTATTTATGGTATCAAAAAGCTACGAATGGTAGACCTCGAACAGATCGTCTGAAAACAATAATAATAATAATCCAATTCTTTATTTATTCTGAATCAAGTCCGTTTAGAACAGTTTAACAAGCATTGAAAACGGGCCTTAGTGTGAAATAATAAATCATTATAAAATATCTCTAATTAGAATGAATTATAAAACATTAAAACATCCATTAGTGAAAAATTAAACCAACTAACATATAAAAATCATAACAAATCATAAAGTAACTACCTTAAAATAAAATAGAGTTAAAAAAAAAAATAAAAAAATAAATATATATAGTTAACAAGAAAAAATAATTTATTTTTATATAATAAATAAAATACAACGTATTTTTATTCTTTTTTTTTTTTTACCTTAAGACCATCATATATTTTTTTCATTTATAAAATGTGTTGTAGGCCACATGATAAAACAAGTCATGGCTACATATATGTTTCAAATGGAAATTAAAAACAATAAATGTATAAAAACAAACAAAACAAATAACAATAAAACAACAGAAAGGATAGAATAATGATAATAAAACGACAAAAAAACAACAAATAAGGAAAATAATTCTGTAAAAATATTGTATGAAAAATTACTCCTGTGCCGGAGCACTGTAGAATTATTTAGTCTCTTCATTAGAATTGTCTATAATTACAATCTAAAACTAACATCATAAAATAATAATGAAAGGATATGGAGTTAATTTGGAACGCATTCTAAAATTACACTTAAGCATTGTCAAGTAAATGTTGTACGTTCTCTTTCTGTATGGCTCAGTTTAATTTTATGTTACATAAATCATTACACAGTCTAAATTAATATTTATTTACAGTTTCCTTTACGTTTATACTTACTGATATAGACCTTATAATATATTAGGTAACAGTTAGTGTGAAAAACAGAACGTATAGTGAATTAGAGATGGAATTTGTATGCGATAAAAAAAGTCAAAATATGTTCATAACAATGTGTACATTTTTACACGATTGTGTAATGAAAGCATTTTTAATATAAAAAATTAAAAAATAGGGAAATTAAAAAATCCTGAAAATAAACCAAATACTTTTTCCTTAATTTGTCAAAAGAAAAGGAAATATATTTTACCACCATGATTATTTTAATTTTTCACCCACATATTTCTCAAGCACATTATAGGTTAAATAATAAAATACATAAATCATGGTCAAGTATTTTGTACCAAAAATCTATCTGTATTGACCGAAAGATCACCTCCCAAAAAAAAATCTTACAAAAAAAACTTTTAACTAAATTTCAAATTTACAAAAAATTAATGGAGAGAAAACATTTTTTTTTAAATAGAGTTGAAAAAATACCGACTGAAAAGACCTATATTTGTCTAAAATATGTAAAAAAAAAAAAGCAGTGAAATATT
The DNA here is from genome assembly GCF_000696795.3 of Halyomorpha halys. Classification (NCBI taxonomy): domain Eukaryota; kingdom Metazoa; phylum Arthropoda; class Insecta; order Hemiptera; family Pentatomidae; genus Halyomorpha; species Halyomorpha halys. The sequence continues at coordinate 2,515 of NW_027113957.1, forward strand.
TTTAAAATATGTAAAATAAAATTTGTTAAACATATCAAAAAATGCTGCTAAAAAGCATAATTATGCATGTGGGCGATTCTGAAACTACTAGCAATTTTGGCATCTCATAATCTCGTTATGTTTTTGCTTAATCTAAAATAGATCGGCCCAGTAATCAGAGTGAAAATCTGTGGACTGAGCCGTATTAAATTTTCAATAGCTCTACTTTTAGAAACATCGTGGAGTAATGTAATATAGATTTTCAAGGATAATCTTTAGGTGACCAATGACTCTGATGCCAAAGTAGAAAAAAAAAGATGGCTTATAGTCTTGTAGACTAAAGATCCCTAGATTGCGGACGGAAAGGGAATTAGGATGGATAATTTTTTTTTTAATTTGAGTGATGGATTCTACTTATCTAGTTTCAAAAAATCTGAAATGTTGATTATTTTTTATTGTATCTTATTGCTCATTAGTAGGTAATAATAAACCAAAATAAGACCTCACAAATTAAAACAATAACAATAAATAAATAAACAGAATAAATAATCCAGAACGGTAGTTAATATCTTTAGAGAATGTAATGTAAAAAAAATAAATAAAACAGTATATATTTCCTTATTAGGTATATTGTATTGAATTAATATTCTTGGGGAAAATCCTTTACATTGTTACTACAGCTCAATTACAAAGAGCTCAAAACACTCACAATTCCAGTTGTTAACGTACATGAGAAGAATCCCCTGCTTTAGGGGACAGAGAGAAGACAGTGTAATAGGCCACTCAGGGCGAGGGCGGGGGAGAATTACAGCCATATTACCCGACCCCCTGCAAATTGGGAACGATTTCCACCCCAACCGCTATTCCCCTTTTTAGGGGATTTTTTATTTAATAGTCAATTAGCGCCGTTAATTAGAAGTTAAAAATCTCCTAATTGGAAGTTCTAGGTGTACCAGTCGTCAATTATCAGCAATTTTATAAGAACAACCCTTAGGGGGAACCGACTCCTCAGGATTCCAACCATTCAGCCAAATTACTCGGCACGAACATATTTAGGGCCTCTTGTGATTGGAACTTCTTATGTCGGGGTTCGTGCCTCCAAAAGTCGATTGAATTTTATTAATACCAATTAACTGTCTAGAGTCCGTTAACTTTCAAGATGTAGCATTGTAACAATCAAAAAAAGAAATACTTTGTTATTTTATACAACATAATTAGAAAATTATCTATACAAGATAAATAGACTAATATAGTTAACCAACTTTTACTGACGACCGTATAAAACACTGCATCGACTAATTACTTAAGAATAAAAGACGAACAGAGTATTCTGGGACGGGTATTTATTATAGAGGATGTTAAAACAAGAAGAAGAATATTTAGCACAAAATTTACAACTGTACATTATCATACGTTCAGTAAATTTGATATCAATTACAATAGACTGATGCAGGCGTGTAGAGAAACTACCCATTGGTAGCACTCTAATGACGTTTTTATATTAGCAGGTATTGTTGTCGTCTTCTTTTCAGGCGCCTCGGAGGATTGTCAGGAATGGAGGAGGAAGGAAGATTAGAAACTAGTGGGTTTGGGTGGTTGGGAGTTTATAATGGAAGGAATATTATCTGGTTCGGGGTAGATCGGTTACATATGGAACCTTAAGGTCTTTATGTATGATTTTATTTGTGACAAAGTAAGGACATTGAGGATTTTACGAAGAATTTTGGATTGTAGGGATTGGATACGAGAGGAATTCGTTCATTGGATATGAGCAGTTTTATGGATCAAAATGAATTTTTGTCTGAAATAAACATAATACATTTTGATCTGGAGTTCCTCATATAAGACATGGATATTGTTACACTACAGTCAATAATTAATTCTACAAGATTTTATAATTGTTCTGTTTCATAACCGTATCCAAAAAAAAAAAAATCATTCCAAATTTTTTTTAAGTAGATAAAAATAAGTTGAATCGCTTTCGTATGAGGGGATAATTGTTAAGGGCAAGTAAACTCCATTATATTAAACACAATACTCATTTCTTCATCATGTTGATTCAATGATATTTTTTTTTATTTTTGATTATTCTTCACCATTTATTTTTCCATTGAATTCACAGTAAATCTATTTCTGTTCACATCCACAATTCCAGATCTTGGTAAGTGCTCTGAATTCTCCAGTCATTACTTTCAGAGAGGAGTAAATACTTCCAATATATTTCTTCGATATAGAAAATATTTATTTTCGTTTCATTTTTTTTCGTCCGGTGCTATTCTTTCCTTCAGATATTGCAGGAACAGTAAGCGAAACAATAAGCTATCATGAGGATATATTGTCGATAGCGCAAGTGGTTCCAGATTGAATAGTGGTGGAGTAGTGGAGTAGTGGACTGTATAGAATGGAACAGCCCTATCCCATTAGCTACAGGACCAATGCTCGTTTCCTTCTTTTGTATTTCAGGTCTATAGCCTTTGTAAGGGCCATCCAAGGGCCATTCTGAGTAGGGGCCAGAACTTTTAAATTTAAGAAAAATGTTGTAATGATCTCTGGTTATATTAATTTTCCTGCCTCTTTGAATACTAATGTGATAGTGAAGGTATTGGTTTTTAATTATCTTCTTTTTGTATGTGGAAAGGAAATATAATGATATGAATATCTTCAATCAGTAATTATACAGAATATTTATAAGTTAATGTAAGTTCTCTTTGAATATATTATAAAATAATAATTTCTCATATATTGCTAATAAAAATATTGGATTAATTTCTAGATAAGAAAGTACTGCAGCTTAAGCAATGATTAGACCAGAAGGTTATGTGGATAGCATTAGGCTTTTCACTTCAACCTAATTAAAAATAACTCTTAATGGTAATATTTGTATTATATAGAATGTATGCATGTATATATACATATATTTTAAAGATCACGAACTATACGTAACCCTTTGAAAGACCGCTGTTCCCATTCGTTTACTTTTATGAGTAGCAATAAAACCAAAATATAGTTGGCATCTGCCGCCGGAGGTACAACATTAGGCCAGGTAGAACTGAAGTATTCATAAATGAAGCCTACGTCCCATAAACAGGAGCTATCCCTCCAATGTTCAATGTTTATCAATAAAATATTTCTAAATTTTACTTCAACTATGTTCACGCGAACCAAATAGCACACAGTTTTCCATTTTTTTAAAAATCGCTTGATTTAAATATCTAAAGTCTCCTCTTCCCGTTTTAAGCAAATGTTTCCAAAGTGATATAGTACCATCACTCTCTGGGGGTTTTAGTGGGGCGGTCCCGGGCGGGAAGTATGTTTTTTTTATGATCTTCTCTTGTGATGAATGTGAATGTTCTGATGTGTTGAAGATAAGCCTGAAAAAACTACAGTAGGATTTTTTAAGCAATTATTTCAATGGTATAGAACCGTCGCTCCCTTGAAGACAGCACTGAAATCACTTTCTTTATAAGAATCATGTCATCATAACTCTAATAATTTGTTTTTTGAAAACAAAAAACAATACATAACACATAAAGTAGTAAGAACACAAGAACACGAGTTTAATGTTAATCTTAGTTTAATCTGCAAGCGCACTGCTTTTTTCCGTTTCACCAATCCGATAAATGTTTTAATTTCATCATATTAACTACACAGTTAATTTTTTAATCCCTAAATAAACCTATATGCCTTTCAGTTGGCAGCATAACTACCTAAAATGGTTCATAATATTTTAAATATGAAGATGGCCTCGAGACTTTCTTAAGTAGAAATATTATCAGAGTGCTTCCAATGGATAGTTTCTCTAAATGCCTGTATCATACCATTATAATCTTACATCAAATGGACAAGATGTATTTTTATGTAAATACAGTTGTTAATGTCAATAAATAAATTTTTAACAATTTAGCATTGAATAAATAGCGTAGGTCAGATTAATTTATTCTAATAATTTTTAATAAAAATTAAAAAGATAAATTTTTGTAAGCCATTTTATTTTTATATTTCTGACATATTTTATACAAATAACAATGATAAAAATTTTACAAAGAAAAATATAACTAAAAGCACTCTTCTGAGAACAATTGAAATTTGAATTAGTCAATCTGACAACTGAAAGAATTTGGAATATTAGTACGGGAAAGTATTGCCACTGAATATAATATAGAAATGCCTGTTCTGAAACGAGCAAAGATTAATTGTTTCTATTTATTTAATGTGATTTACAACTGTACAAATAATAAATATAATTAGTAAATATGTTGTATGTTTCATATACACTTGCAAATCTTGGGAAGGAACCACCCATTGGTGGTACTTCAAGCATTAATTTAAATTAGAAGGTTTCGTGGCAATCTTATTTTCAGACACCACGGAGGATTGTTAAGGATGAAAGATTAAGAATTAATGGGTTAGGATGGGTAAGGAGTTTGGAATGAAAAGACGCATATCTGTTTTGGGCCAAATCTGCAACAAATGGGATGTTAAGGTCTTACTGAATGAGTTTATTTGTAACGTAATAAGGTGCATCAAGGATTTTACGTAGGATTTTGGATTGTAAGGATTGGATGCGGGAGGAATTTGATGGTTTGGTAGAGCCCCTGAGCTCAATTCAATATGTTCAAACTGGATTATCGTAGTGTATACTAATTAAGATTAATTTAAACTCAAACTTGGAAGTCAAAATTGTGTAGTAGATTTTTACAACGAACCATGAGCAGAGGTAGCTAGTTCTATATCTTTATTAAGTACATTATTTTTCGTGCCATGATAATTCACAAATTCCACTTTAAATATCTCTATTTCAGATATGGATAGAATAAGATACCATATTCCTGCAGATAGTATGAATTCCGCACAGCTCATGTCTGAATATAGGTTCTAAATGGGCGACTTAAGGATTTATTCAACCATAATCTCAACTGTGTAAATAGATCAAAACGGTTATCATTTCAAATTAATGACTTGAAATGAAGACGCTGTCCACTGAAGCTCTTAAGTAGACAGAGAATAGAACAAAGAGGGTGTAAAAGGAATGAGATAATTTACTATTAAAAAAAAAAGGATTTCGCTTCTATTAGATAAATTATTTCTAGATTGCCCAAACTATTGATGTTGGTAGAGCTGAGAAGAAGTGTTTAGAGAGGCCTTCATCGCCCGGGGCGAAGGATTGCGGAGCTGTGTACAGACATGTAAGGCTTGTTGTTTCAGGCTTAAACTGTTTGCCCTCGTCGCAGGTACCAGCACAAACAGCCACCGGATCGCCTCCTACTTCTTTTACATCCTCTCTTCTATCTGCCTTTATTTACTGTTTTTTTTTATTAAACACTTTTTGGTTATTTAGGGTATTTTCACAATTGGGCTGGAAACAGCTTTTGCCAACCAAGTTTGATAAACACGTTTCGTTTACCGACAGAGAAGTTTGCTAATCTCAATAGTTTCCGTTTTCTTACTCCTGCCTAGATCTTTACCCTGATAGACTCCCTTAGTAAACTCCTTTCTCCATCTCAACATCCTATTCATTTTGCATCTACTCATGACCTTATTTAGGTTTCTTACAACCTCCATATTCATTTGTATTCTTCCCGAATTATTTCCTTTGAAATACATAAAATACCTCTCTTCCGAAACACCCATGAATGATTTAGACGCAATCCAGAGGGACTCCATTTACTCCTTGAATTCCTTCGATTTCATGGAGGAAATCCTAATCAGTTCCCGTCGTACTTGATTGATCGCTATGCTTTACTGCTAACGGAGGTAATCCGACATCCTCCAGCCCCTTGGTTGATCCCTGCACTCTAGGAGCGTATGGGCAAAGAGATGCTACAGGTTTAGGCGCACTCGACTCCCGGAAGATTACGCCGTCCAAAGACAACGTCGAAACAGCACCCGAGCCTTAATACGGTTAGCGAAACTTTTTCATTTCGACTTATCTCTTTCTAGCACTCCTTAGTCCAAAAAAATAAAAATAATGGGCAATTATTCGCAAACCTGTAATTAGGTAAACCTTCTCAAACATCATTTCTCTAAATTTTCGCCAATAACATCACCACTCATTTTGTCTCCAGCATATTCCATTCCTCACCTCTTGCAACACGACTGACCCTTAGTTATTCCAGCTTTAGTCCCAGCTGCTATGATGGCATCCTTAACTAGGAGTTCTACAGTACCCTGTAGGAGTTCGGCAGTACCCTGGTGTTGAAGCAATATTTTCTCAAGCATTGATATGGAATTCTAATTTTAAGAGCTTTGAAGGATTTAAATAAAAAAATTAATTAGGGAGAAAAGTAGTGACATAATATCAGTGCTCTGTCATGCACTGAGAGGCTTTGCTTTTAAATATGGGACATTTTAAGTAACAATAATGCGCTATAAACGATTATATTTGGAAATTAGCAATAAAAAATTAGGGTAAAGCACAGGAATTTTTGAAATATGTGAACCCGTATAATGTGGCAAGCCAGGGGTGAGTTAATGTGATTGATAAATTGTAGTACTGGTTAAGAACAATTAGTATAAATTCCAATCAGACCTCTCAATATGAAAATTTTCAACATGCAATTCTTTTTAACTATAGTAATTTTTAACTCCTCTGTAACTAGAATAATTATAAAAAATAATAATTTTAATTTTAAAAAATTTTTAATAACATTTTGGAACCACTAATTATATAAAAATAATTTCCAATGTGTAAAGGTTCAGTCCAGTAGCGCTTCAACTTTGCACAAAACAAGCACTAAATAAAATAAATGTACCAATTAAAAAAGGAAAAGTTTCGAAAGTAATGATTTTGAACCAATAGAAAGTTTATAAAGAGCAAGCAAGAAATTCACGCTTTAAAACCTTTAAACCTTTCCCTTGAATACAGAATATGAGGGATAAGATCTTTTTATTTTTTTTCAATAATAAAATATTTTAAATATATAGCTGTGTGGTTTTAACAATATTTTGAATATCCCTAATGCTTTTTGTAGAAGATTTTTCGATGTATATATACAAGAATAATATCACTCCCTGATGTAATGATAAGTGTATCTCAAAAACAACAATGCAGATCACATCTCCTTATAAATGTTTAATAACTTCGAATTTGAGAAAAATTTACTACAAACGGTTAAAAGAAAAAATCTAAGAATTAAAATAAAAGAAAAATAAATCAGCCCATCCGTTAAAGGAAAGATTGTGACACAAAAAAATGGACGAAAATACAGTGTTTAGTCCCAGTGAATTTGAAACATAACGATCTGTTGAAGATGAAAAAATAGTAGAACATGTGTTAGGTACGCCAGAGTAGAAGTGGACAAAAGTTAAAAGGCTAATAATACCCATAAAGGATAGAGCAAGGATTAGCCATTATAAAGTTATATATAATTATAAAGACAACTTTTATAAAACACAAACTTTATAAATTATTGGCCTGCATTGATAAATTTTTGATAGGACCAATGTATGGTTAAGTACTTTCCAAGTTTTAAAGATGATCTTATTATGCTCATGGTTGGGGATCGAAAAGTCACTTAAGTCAAGTTATCACCTGAATAAGCTAATTTAATAGTGGATAGTAATTATATATATATATTTATATTTTTAGTATAGGTATATAAGTTAATACTCACAATGTAATTCAGATATATAAATTATTATATGGATGTTAAAAATATCAATAAATCCATTGAGTTTTAATTAATTCGTATATATATATATATAATTCGTATATATATATCTGTTCACATAAACTTTTCTGTAACTATTACTTATTTCCACCGAAATGGGAAACTAACTAGACAGGGCTAAAAGATGGATCGAAGAGCCCCAATAGCCTGCCCAGGGCCTGGGGAGGAAAAGTTTTTACCCGGCGGGGAGTTATTTCTCCTTGTAATTATATCCTTGATGGGAGGTTAATGAAGACGGACGACTGTTTATCTCTCCTGGATTAATGCTTTCTGATTACTTGAGGACCCTCGAGGATGTCAGCATCAAAAACCCTGTTCCCTTTCCCCTCCTGCCCTAAGTGTGTTAGCTTCCTTAAGTTATCCCATCAGACCTCAGCCCCTATCTACCTCACTCTTGGCTCAGATTAATTTAGATAAAGCAAGCTACTCTCATAGTGCTGAGAGAGGAAAGGTTCTCGAAAATTTATTCACATGCAGTGATGAAATTTAATTTTGAACTCACATATGTTAGTGTTTAATTTCATGTATTTTTGAATTACCCAAAAGTTGTTGCCACTTACTAATATTCATAAATAAAAGATATGAACACAGACATAGCAATTTGAGCGTTTGAAAGACATGACATAAATACTAACCATAATTAGTTAGTTGATGGAGTGGACTTTCATGAGTTATAAAAAATAAATGAAGAATGAAAAAAAGTTTCTATTCTTGATTGAATAATAAGCTACGTGGTTATATGGGGTGTGTCAAAACGTTGTATAATAGAGTTAGTATTTAATTTTGATTGTGGATTATAATGGGGTTACGTCAAATTATAAGTAACATTACATATAATAATAGATGTTGTAGATTACTTGTGTTGAAGATGTTCTAGATTACATGGTAAGCTATTGAGATCTTGAAAATACACATTCTTGTTCTCTTCTTCTGTCATCTTCCCTCTTTCATCCTGCCTCCGTCCCTTTGCCTGAGATATACCCTACTCATTGTGAATTGTTGATCTCAGCCAAAAATGATGCGGCTCTTGAAATACTGTTCACTGTTATCTGTTGCTGGGGCTAAGATGGCTACCGAAGCCAACTGCCTCATATATATCCACTAGACAGCATCGTGAATTTCTATTGAAATGTGAGGGGGGCACCTTTCTCAACCGTTCTGAGACAAGTGAGGATTAATTTAAACTCAATTTAGGAAATAAATGAAAATTGTGTGATACAGGAACCACACCAGTTTTTTTTCTTATTTCTTAGTTTTTGAAGGACTGAAAAACGATCAAAATTAGAGCTTGCTCCTTATTGCTACAGAATTCTTAGTCCTATAAATCGTATTAATATAGCCAATATAGATACTCTCATATTTAACAAACTAACATACTTAATACTTTTATTACAAATTTAACGATTGATTAACAGTATCATGTGTTAATCATGTACCTATCATTTATTATATGTATTTAGGAGCTAAGCCTTTAACGGTCCACACACCTGAGAGAGACTGGAAAGAGATAATAGTGATCGAATGAAAATTGTCGAGGAGGAAATTGCCAAGTAGAAGGGCTCTTGACCCACTTTAGCGGACCTGCAGACATCTCTCCTATTATGGCCACTGGACCACTATTATGTCTAGGTCCTGAGAAATAAGGAACGGGTCTAGAAGAAAGAACAAACTTAATCGGTTCTTGAATAGAGTGGAAATTAATTTGCTTTCTTTTTTTAGTGAAACTTAATTAAACGTTCCAGATATATAGCTCAAAATTGAAAAAAATAAACTTCGAAATAAAATATTTGTGGATAATCTAATAGATTTAAAGTTTTATTCTTTCTATTTTTATTAAAAATAAGATAATATACACTCCTAAATAAGGGATTACTACTCAAATATTACGTGTTCACTTGTTGTCAAGTGTGAGTTCGGGCGTAACTCATATTTCTTACAGTTTGATTTTCCTGAAAGTTTCAATTTGAAGCAATCTATGGATTAGTAATAATCCAATAAATCAATAAAATTTCACTTTCGCATGCGTGATCTAATTTCGCTTGGCACAACTTTATTCCGGAAACGGTTAATCCTATTTAGCCTAAATCTGTAGAAAGACTGACGTCTGTATGACGTATACAACAAAAAAAGGAAACTATTTCTCCTTTCCACACCTATAATTCGAAAACGGTTAGGAGATTTTACAGCTGTAGGAAATTTTACAGCTAGAGTAAAATGGTTTTAATTACTACTTGGTATTTAAGATTTCATAATCAAAGGACAAATTGAATTAAATGAAAAATACTAAAATTTATTTTTAAAACATTTATGTAATGTGCATGATCATTTACCCAATTGGAAAAATTTTACCTTTAATTTTATTATGTGACAGTAAATATAATGACATTATTTTAAATTTATTTACAATAAGTCTGGTTTACTTTTTAAGCAATTCTAAATATCAGCGTTGTTCTATGATATTTTTACTCTGTTTCAAATTTTTTTTTTGTTTCTGTAGTTGTTAATTTAAGCTCTTGAAAATTTTTCGCCATTGAATAATGATCCTAAGAAACAACCAGAAGAGAATATTCCATTCTCATGGAATACCCATTCCCAAGTCTAGAAAGACATTTTATTCGTTGTTATAAAGTGTATGAATTCGAAATTGAAAATTCCATTTTAAGTCTCGGAGAACAAAGACAATTAGGCAAGACTGTGACAAAAGGACTTGTCACTTGTTTGCCGCCAGTGCTTTCAGCTCCTAGAAACTTTTAATTAGGTGCAGCATGTTGCGCCTTCTTGCATTCCTTTAGAGGTTTTTCTTCTTGTGTTATAGAACTTGTAATTATTGAGATTTAGGCTGTAAGAAATAAACAGTTAACAACAACAAAATAATATAGTTCTCATTAGGATAAAATCAAATACCGAGAAATAAAAAAGACTTTTAAAAAATGTCTTATAGGTTATGTTTTTATCTATTTGTATCAAAAGATATGCTAGTAACTAGGATGGCTTTAACAAAATAAAAATTAAAAGAATAATTATATTACATTAAAAAATAATTCCCCGAAAATATAGGTTACCCAAATGAGCAGTTTTCTTTCAAAAGTTTATTTATTTAATGAAATTTACAACTGTAAATATCAAAATAAAAATTAGAGAATAATAATAATTCATAAAACTATCAATATAAAAAAGTAAATTATATAGAAAGGTTTCGAACACTTGACCGTCTTGTGAAGGAACCAACCAATGGTGGTCCTTCAAGCATTAATTTAAATAGAATTATCAGGGATTGTTAAGATCTTCTGAAAAGTAAAATATATAGACAAATCAAAATTCTATGCTTAAAATTTATTATGTTTATTTCAAAATGTAATTATTTCCTCGTCCATAGATGTTACAAATAAAAATTTTCGATAAAAAATTAAATTATCTACATGAAATGCTGCCAGGATAAATTTATATTAGTAAATTAACAAAATAGAATAGAATAATTTATCAATTATTATTATCATAATTATATGATAAATAATCTCCTCCAATGAATCTTGACCACAAAACACCTCTATCTAAATATTTTTGATTAGAGGAGAAGATTTCTAGGCCATCTTCTTTTCAGACGCCTAGGAGGATTATTAGGTAATGAAGGATAAGCCAGGATAGAAACAAGTGGATTTGGGTGGTTGGGAAGTTTATTATGGAAGGAATGTAATCTGGTTTTGGCCAAATTGACAACATATGGAACATTGAGGTCCTGATGGATGACTTGATCTGTGACAAAGTAAGGAGGATTAAGGATTTTACGAAAGATTTTGGACGGTAGGATTGGATTCGGGGAGGAATTTGATACTGTAGGGCAAGAGGTCATTGGTTTACGACGAGGGGTGAATGTTATTTGGTGGGATTTATTGGAATTATTTTTAATCCTCCAATTTTGGCACCATTCTTCAAGCGTGGTGATGTGGGATTGGAGGGTTTGGGATACAATGTAAGGACCATTGTTCACTGACAAAAGACATGTGTCATCGGCATACGTGTTGAGGATTGTGTTAGGATGGGTTGGGATGTCAGCTGTGAAGACTGTATAAAGGATAGGACCAAGGATACTACCCTGAGGTACACCTGCAGACTGACGGAATAGGGATGATTAAGCGCCGTTGTAATTTACTTGAAATAATTTTTCGGAGAGATAAGAACGGATAATGAGAAAGTATGTAGGGGGTAGGAATTTACGGATCTTGTATAGCAGTCCTGGGTGCCAGACTCGATCAAAAGCCTGTTCTACATCAAGAAAGACACTCAAGCAGAACATTCCGCCCTTTGGATCATTTAAAATAAAAAAACCCAATCAGTTATAGGTCATAACATTTCAGAGCACTAGGTAATCTTCCAAAAACCAGAGTTAAAAAATGAATATCCGATTAATATTGACTTCCAAGCAGAGACGGTAAATCAATTTGTGGACAGGAACATGCCCTCTCCATAGTTTTATAAAGTAAAAATAAATTACTTTATTCTATTAAAAATAAATAAAATATATTTTTTTGAGATTATTTAAATCAACAGAAATGGGATGCCTCCATTTCGAAAGATATGGAATATAAGCTGAGCCGCTTGAGCAGTAAACCTCCTCACCTGGGCGGGGGAGTGGAGAGGTCCTCTATTCCCATCGATGGAGATAAAATTACTTGCCCTCCATCTTGGCTTTAGGATAATAGTATTATTTTAAAACAGCTGATTTAACGCAAAAAGTATTTCATTTCCAATTCATATAAAAGTGATTTATTGTTTATTCAAATATTTAGTTATTTATTTATTTTAGTCAAGGTGATAAGCTATTTATCCGATTCATGCAAGTAAATAAGTAAACGTTCTATAAATATGTTACCTAAATTTAGAGTGTTTTCGTGTCAGTTAAAATAATGATTTTTTTGTTTAAATCCGATACCACTATTTAGAAACCGTCATTGCTCCAAAGAATATTTTTCCCTTCAAACACTTACCTTTCTGAAAATTTAATTTAAAACTTAATATCAATAATATTTTAATTATGTATTAATCATAATTTAATCTTAGAGCTAACAACACACGAAAATTGTTCATGTAATACACTTCCTATACCGAAAAGTCTCAGTTGAATGATTTAAATCTTCAGTGATATGCACTTTAAAAAAAACACAATAATCATATACAAAAATATTACAGTCCTCCTTCGTGTCAAGGGTATATTTTCTTGTACAACAAATTTTATATCCCATATCCTAGATTGTTTCTTGTTTTTATGATTAAAAAAAAAGTGATGAAATAACGTTATATGGATAAAAGTTATATAATTTTATTTTGTCACTTTTTTTTTTTTTATAATGTTACTTAAATAAATGGGAATAAAACTCAGCAGTGTATAAGCTATAATTGAATTTAAGTTTGGTTTCCTTTAATTTAAGAATTATTTGTAAAATATGGGATGAAATAAAATTACTTAGATAAAAGAAACATAGAACAAACTAGAATAATGGAAATAATAAAATTTGTTGTACAAGAAATTAAGACTGTGAAGATGAAGGGGATCTCCGAAACTACGTTTTTTCTATATAAAGAAAAAGAAAATATTTCAGAAATTTTAATTAAAGAAAATCTGGAAAAATACTTATCACTAAATATTTTAACTATGAAAATTGTTGTTGAAAATCTGTCTGCCTAATTTTTTAAAAGTTTTTTTCCCTGTAAAATAAAATTGATTAAACTTCTTTTTTTGTTGTAATAAAGAGTCCTGGAAGGTTTTAAGCTAGATGTATCAACCTACCACCAGCCATGTTAAGATGATTATGTTAAAAAAAGGTTTCGTCCACATTTCAATAAAAAAAAAAAAAAAATGATGTTTTAATTTCGGACATTACAAAGATTTATAGCAATATTAAATTGTTATCTTCAATTTTTACATAAATCAGCAGGTGTGCTAAAATATAATCTGAAATAACTGTTGTAAGGTATATCGATTCTCAAAAATCTTTCTGAAGATGCAGAACCCAAGAGGATCATCATTGAAAAAAAAATAAAATAAAAAATATAGACGAGTCAATGAGAAGAAAAAAGGAAATCTGAAACTTGGTAGAATTTATAACTCAAGGGCCCCTTTTGGTGATTGATGGGTGAATAAATTATTTTCTGAATCATGAAAAATATTTTTTCCTTAGTAAGATAAAATAAAATATTCCGTTTTAATAGGAAATGGTTGATCGTATAATCAAGTTTATATTTCTACAGCAGAGCTAAATATCTATTTAAAATTTTATAATCAATGAAAATACTATTAAATTTAATAGACTAAATGGATATTTAAATTTAATATACGTACTTGGGACCTTTAATCAAGTAAAAGCAAACAAAGTTATATAAAAAGCTCTAGAATAAATATTATTATTTAAAATTTTATCTGACAACGAGTTTATAGAATTCAGCAGTGTTGATTGAGTTAAACGCTGAATAAAATTGTAGATATTTAGTTTAGCTATCGTAGTAATTAGTGGATTGTCATTTAAGTGAAGATTCCGCCAGTTTTCCAATTCCTTTCAGACTAAAAAATATTTTTTTATTTATTTATTTTTTTTTTAGCTTAAGATTTAACTCTCTAAAATATTGAATTAATCAACTTTATCAGCTTGGTCGTATTTCAAAGATTACAGAGATATTGTTTCCCAAGTTCTTTTCAGCTATTGTCATTTTGTCTTTATCAGTCCATAAGGAAGAATCCGGCCCATTCTTCCTTCTATACCAGTTTTCCTCGTTCCATAAACCAAAGCTAATACCTCAAGAAGTGTTTTGTCAATAGCAACTGGCATCGATGTGAATTTTCATAGTGCTCACAGGAACATATCAAATTCATTTTTCTAAATGATGAAATCGTATGTGAAATTCATTATTAATCATAAAAAGATTCATAAGCTCTTGATTTGTGACATTTCAAAAATAAACTGCACAACACTGAAGTGAATTATATTTAAAGTCAACCTCCCATTTGCTTTCTACACTTTTCTCAGTCTGCATAAAATACCAGATCCCAGCATACCAACTTGTAATAATAATCAAGTATTACATACATAAATAACTTACGTTTTGTTACGCTAAAAGTACTTTAAAAAATATAAATAAATAAGAGAGAGAAAGAGGGACCAGAAACGGTACGAGATCCACATGAAGACTGATTTATTATTTTCTATGATCCTGTATATATACATTTATCCTTTGTTTACAAGGGGAGCTAGATATTAAGGTAGATAACATGGACCGTCATACCCTGACTTACACAAACACACACATATTATTAAATATAAAAGAACTTATATTAAAGTTTCTGTACAAGAAAAAACCATATGGAATTAGAACGTGCTAGTTTGAATATTTGAAAAATGTATCTTTAAATGTTGTTTTTCACTATCCTTACCACGTATGCTGATGACACATGTGTGCTCACAGTTAGTAATAACCCTTTGATTGCATCCCAAACTCTCCAGTCCCATATCACAATCCTCGAAGAATGGTGTCGAAATTGGAGGATAAAGATAAATCCCAACAAATCACATTTACTCTTCGTCGTAAACCTGCCGACTGCCCTACAGTATGCTTTAATAATGTGGCTCTTACCCCTGTAGAACAGATTCGTTATCTTGGACTTCATCTTGACAAACGACTAACCTGGAATCCTCACACAAGACTGAAAAGACAGGAAACTGCACGCAGATTCCGACTACTACAGAACTTACTAGACAAACGGTCTAAACTTCCAACTCATTGCAAAAGACTGATCTACATGACAATAATAAGGCCCATCTGGATATACGGAGTTGAGCTTTGGGGCTCCACTAAACCTTCGAATTCCTCTCGTATCCAATCTTTACAATCCAAAATCCTTCGTAAAATCCTCAATGCTCCTTATTTTGTTACTAATAAAACCATCCATAAAGACCTAAATGTTCCTTATGTAACCGATCTAGCCCGAACCCGATATTGTTCCTTCCATAATAAACTCCCTAACCACACAAACCCACTCGTTTCTAACCTTGCTTCCTCTTCCATTCCTGGCATATGACATTATGATTAAATTTACTGGTTGTATTTTTTTATACAGTTGTAAATATCAACAAAAAAAAAAAAAAATGTTTTTCGTATATATGTCGAATATTAATCAGTTAATTAGATATACTTGGCCGTTTATTCATCATTTGTATAAAACAGTTAGTTATCATTTAAATCAAAAGCAGGTACATATTCTAATACATCAATTCACATTAAATTTATATTTGAATAGTTAAAAACTTACCTCCTGGTTTCTGAAAACAAATATCTGAGTTAAAATTGAATAAGCTGTTGCATTCCCCTTAACTCCATCAGTATAACAACGAACGAAAACTAAACTCCACCTCACTGAAGAGAAATATTACCACGTAAAATCCCGATCTAAGTTGATACTTCTCGAAAGATTTCCTTCAATGTGAAAGATAAGCCCAATTCAGGATCGGGAAAATCCTAGCCAAGTTTTCTTCACTCTATATCTTTAAGGCTCTTTTTTCCCTTTTCTCCGTTTTTTTTTTTTTTCCCAGATTGCTTCTCTTCAAAGTTCGCCACTTTCTAATAGTCTACCGGCCCGAAAGGAAAAAAAACTGCTCCTTATCTATAAAAACCATTGTGAGAGAAAAGGGTTGATGAAGTCCTATTTAAATGTCGTTTATTCAATTACCATTGAATTTGGATAAGATTTTGTCTTTTTATATGGTATAAGGAATTTTAAATACATTTTAATTTAATTCTTATTTATATCAACTTTTATAAATAATATTCAAAAGTATTATTTTAGTTTAATAAAAAAATATAATAAGCTATATTAATAAAAAAAATACATACAGGAAAATAAATAAACAATTGTTTTTTTTTAGGGTTATACAGATAACCTAAACCGCTTGACGCTTAATAAATAATCATTTCATTAATAACCACGTAAAATCCTTGATACTCCTTATTACGTTACAAATAAACTCATTCACAAAGACCTTAACATCCCATTCGTTGCAGAATTGGCCCAAAACAGATATGCGTCTTTTCATTCCAAACTCCTTAACCATCCTAACCCATTAATTCATAATATTTCATCCTTAACAATCCCTGATAATCCTCCGAGGCGTCTGAAAAGAAAATGGCCACGGGACCTTCTAGTTTAAATTAATGTTTGAAGTACCACTAATGGGTGGTTCCTTCCTAAGATTTTCGAGTGTATATGAAACATACAACATATTTACCTATTGTATTATTTTGTACAGTTGTCAATTACATTAAATAAATTTAAAAAAAAATTAGTAACTAAAGCCACATATAGTTGATAACCAAAAACGCTCGACGCTTAGTAAATAATCATAGTTTTAACATCCCGACTGGTTGCCAAAACCTTATAGGTCCAGACACATAAAGTGAGTATTAGTATTGGTCGTGGTTCACATAATCTTATTACATTGACTGGACATAATATATTATGTCAAAAGCTAATTGATCCTTCTGCATGATGACTGGTAAATATGATAAAATATTATTATTATTATATGGGCAACCATGGAGGTCTAAGTCCTCACGCGATATACATCGCGCGTTTGTTGACGTGTTTTTTTCGTAGAGTGGGTTCGTCACTCCCACCCCTATTTTTTTTTTAGTGCCACCCATTGGCTAACGAGCCTCACAAGTGCCCGGAGGGAGGTTGTGAGTGAATTTTGCATTATTTTGTGCTTGAAAAACGCCCGAGTGGGACTGGGATTCGATCTGACAACCTGTGGGTTACCACGCTGCTACCGCTGCCTCCATTGACAATGAGAAAGGCCGAAATGTCGGACTATAAAGAAATAAAAATTGTTTTGAGACTGAAATTGGATAAAATTTATTTATCTCATCGAATCTCAAGAAAATGTAAAGATTATATATAAAATTATAGTTAAAATGTGAAATTAATCACTTAATATATGCATAAACCAACCCTCACCACATTAAAATGTCCGCTTCTTATCCTCTTTCTTCTTCAAAATATGCTAACTCCTTTCTTGGTAGTTTTAGTTGGCTTAATTTAACCGGAGCACTAGTATCTCAAATCAAATTAAAACTTTGATGGGACATTAAGTCCTTACCGATCGAGAAGACTGAAATTAATCAGAGAGACGCCTTGCTTGCAGGAAGGAGGCTGTTACAGAGGACATCCTACAAGAGGACGAAGATGGGACAGGGTAGAAGAAGATATCGACCAGGGCGGACAGGTGAGGAGATTGATGTCTTCCATTAGAGCATTGATTAATCAATCTTCATTAGAGGGACTTTATCTCCTAAGCGAGGGCTTCTTGGGATATTCTCTTCTGGCACTCCAACACTTTTTAAGAACTACGTAGTCACCTACTTATTAAGTATGAGGATGCCGCAAGATATCCCAAGTTAATACAACATAAATCTAGGTCTCGTAGTTGTTCAGCATCGTATACTTACATAGGTGTGGCTGCGAGCTAGCGTAGGAGTTATTGAAAGTTTATAGATTGTAGATTAAACGATTTGATCAAAAGTTCTATCATATACAATATTGACTACCTATAGTAATAAAGTAAACATCTAAGTACCAACGACATATTTATACATCTAGAGGTTTGGGCAATGCATGATAGTCCAAGAATCTTGACTGTTTACCATCATCAGATTAGAGTGTTTGAATATCATTCAGGGAGAGAGGATACCGTTAAACAAACCTAGGGGGGTATTCACCATTTTCTTTTCATTAGAGCAACAGAAGAACTTCTTTGATCTGTACTCACGTAAGTTACAGTCAAGAATAAAAAAAAATCTTATTATGGATCCTCAACAGTATCGACCGAAGAAAATGAATTAAAAATCTTCCAGATTTAAAAAAACATCTAGTATGCAATTTTGTAGATTTGATTCACATTTTACAATTTACAATTTTTCATAAATTACTTTTAAAAATAAAAACAAAATCAATTTTTCAAGAAAAAGTAAATTATAAAATTTTAACATCAATAGAATAAAAGTCCAAAAGGAATAACAAATAAAAGCCGAAAACACAACAACCCTTCGTAAACTCTGTATATCGAATTATTTTTTTTCCTTTTATACTTCTTAGTAAAGAAACAATACAATCTTACAGCATTCAAGAGCAATGAGAAGTTAAAGCTGTACGCATTCACTCATATTTACATATAAAATTACAAAATAAAAGTAAATAAATAATAATAAAAATTAAACAGTTTGTAAAATAAAATCGATCATTATTATCTACGTGCAAGCAATACAAAAAACATTATGATGGCATGAAAAAGTAAGTAGTTCACTTTAAAATTGGATATTGAGTATGGTATTTTATTATTCACTAGATAGGTGTACTAAAATATATACAATAGTCAATTTATTTTTGGGGTTTCCACAGAGCCCTTGAGAACTTATTACATAATTAAGGACTTTCAATTTACACACTAGACGACTTTGCGAAAATACTGTTAGGTAGTGCCTATATATTAGATTACACTGTGATATAAAATCACATAAATAAAAATATATAGAAGCATAAAAATATCCGAATATATTTATTCGATGGAATAAGAGAAGCTGTCCCGCTTTGAAATTGGACTCCCTTAAATATTCCGAACAGCCAATAAAGAAAAAGATTTGAATTCGAGAGAAGTCTTTCACAAAAAAAACACACAAAAAAAAAAAACACTGCTTTATGTAGAAATGTAAAAATTCTTATTAAACACCTTATGAGGGCTTAGAAGAGGTGACGGAAAGGTAATCATGGCGTCTCAAGGTTTTATACAGAAAATAAGTTGTCAAAACGAGATTACATCATATCCCAAGTGCCTGTAAAAGTACATTAAAATTAAAATTAACCATTGACATGGATTTTGGTGAATGGATCTGAACCTTTCAGGGAGTGGAGGAATATATTGAAATATATATAT
>NW_027113957.1:22700-23051 GCF_000696795.3 Halyomorpha halys
TATAGATAAACAGGAAAAGGGTAGAAGAAGAAAGAAGAAATATGGAGAATGGGAAATGAATAATGAAATAAAATTCAAAATAAAAATAAGAACGAGAGAAAAGGATGTTGGCTAAAAACTGATTGATTTGTAAAAAGGCCCACTAGAGTGAGCGACGGAAGGAAAAAGGATTCTGAAGAAATATAACTGTCAAGAAAGACTTTAAAAAACAAAATAGATGATACGAAATGAAAATGATAAAAAAGAAGTAAATTTACGGATCATAAAACATAGAACCTGTGATATGTAAAATTATGAAACCGAAAGGTCTAAAAATTATGAATATAAATTAATAATTTTTATTATAAAAAA
>NW_027113957.1:23341-51174 GCF_000696795.3 Halyomorpha halys
TAAAAGATAAAAATAAAATAAATTATGGTTTCTTTGATAAATTAACTTGAAATTAAATTAAATCTACATTTCATTACAGCTAACTTTAGTTCAGAAATAAAGGTTTTAATACAGTGTTTTTATATTACAAAGATGAATAGTACATGATTTGAAGGTAGAAATGGTGACATAAAAGTAAAGAAAGACATGGGGTGAGTTAGGAATTTAATTAATACAAATTAAACAGATTTAATTAGATAAAAAAATGCCCCAAGCAGTGGATTTTCTGAAAAAAAGACGAATCCAAAACTTCCTATCAGATGACATTTTGTACTATACCAGTACTGAAAAATTCATTTGGATGAAAAACCTATAATATGTTTATATTTTTTAGAACTTAGTGAATATCATAATTGTTTTCACATTGTCAAACTGATGACTGTTTCACATAGTTAAACTCTATGACTATTTCAGTGAGGAAAAATTGTCAAAATACACGTTTAACAAATTGGCCTGCTTGAGATATATCCAAATTCAGTTTTGAGTAATATTTATAAGTTTTATAAAACAAATGTTCAATTTATTAATTGCCAAAAGTCATTAGTAAAGTTAGGTTATACTCAGGGGGAAAGGGAAACCTACTTGAGATTAGTTTTCGAAAAATACCGAAACTAAGCGATAAATCCTCACTAACGTCAAGTGCTTCTATTGCACTCAGAAATAAAGCTAAATAACACAGCGGTTCCTAAAACACTAAGTTGTAAATCAAGTCACTGGTAGCCATCTGTTAAAAATTAGCCAGAAATTTCTAAGAGGAGAAAAGTTTGATTTAGTAATAATAGACTGCCCTTGGTCTAATAAAACAAGGAGCCCGATATCTTCCACTAATCTCTAGATCTCATTTAACTTTTGAGTTATCGTAGAATCTTTGTGATGGACGGTCTCTGTGCTCAACTGACAATTTAAAGATATTATCCTAGTTAAAACAACTTTTTACTCCTGTCTCATACAGCAGTTCTTGAAAAACTAATAAAGATAATTTAGTCATAAAACTTGAATGTGGAGATATATTTTTTTCATAAGATTCTATAAGTAGCAATTATCCTAATATAATTGTGGCTTTATAAATCTTTGTAGTCAATAATATTGTTGCTTCGCTTTAATGCTGGATCATGTGACAAAAGAATTTTTTTTTCATTTTACATTTGGCGTGCTGTACTGAAGAATGTTATTACTTATGTTTGTAGCTATTGTTTAAAAAATCTCTAGATAGCCAATATGTAATTATTTATGAGACTAGGACTGAAAAATAAAGCTATGGCGAAGAATAGTTTTGCTTTTATTTTTACAATCGATGCGAACCAAAACCTGTGAACTTCAGCTTAATATACTTAAAAAAGAGATTTCAAATTCGGAAACACAACCTACAGCCGGCTCACTGCTTTTATAATGAATTATGGTTCTCCAGTACAAAATACCTTGCCGGGAGAAAATAGTAATCAGATAATTAGTTACAATAATAAGAAGACAAGGTAATAATTGATATACATAGATGTATGATAGTAGATGATCGGTATGTAACACAGAAGAAAAGGGAGTTATCTTACAATTCACTATTTGAGAACCTAGAACAATGATTCAGTGTAGTAAACGGTTCTTATTGGAGAGCTCTTAGGAGCTATGTACAAAAGGCTACACTGGAAAGAGCTCAGTTGGACCACAGCTTGTTTTAAGTTGATTATCGTTTTATTTATTAATTTTATTTTTTACATATATACTACATTGTGGTTTTAAATTACTGACTAGTTGATTTTTTTCAGCATATAACTTATTTTTATTTATTTGAGTTTTGTTATTTATTTTTTGTAGTTAAAAATGCACACAGCCTTTGACAAACGGACATTTTCCTGCTTTCTATGTATTTTTTACTGTGAATATATATTTTTTTTTTGTATTTTTTATAAATAAACACACATAAAAAAAAAATAAGAAAGCATAAACTTACAAGTCAATACAGTCAACTTACAAACTAGAATACCATAAATTTTTTAAATATATTTAAACTTATGGTAGTATCATTAGAATAAAAAATATTCATGACATAAACAACGAATAATATCATAGATATGAACATTGGTTTTAACATACGTTTTTGAAATTTAAACACACAAACAATAAAAAATTCCAGTTTACATATTCAGAATATCATAAACTCTTTTGTACAACCTTCTTTACCTATAATATTTCATAGTAATTCAGAGCACTCGCTTTTCGTGGATCTTCTGAAGAAAATTATGGAGAAATGAAAAATCAAGATTTCAAAGTTAAACATAGATTTAAACCTGAAGTATTATTTGTCTGAAGAACAAATGATTGTCCTAAAAAAGGTATAAATAAAAAAGAATATTTTAAGAAAATGTACTTTGTAGCATTTAACTCCTTAACTGAAAACTGAAAAAAATAATACTTAATTTGGATTAACTTACTAACTGGATTATTATGATGAGATTAGAAAAAATAAAATGGTATACAAAAGAAAAATTATAATAATAAATTGAAATCGAAGGGACTTTTTAATATTCTTGATATTTCTGACGAACATTTTTGGGTAAATGTATATTTAAATTCAATTTTCCCGCTATGTTTCACTATTTATTTTATATTTTATACTTACATTTTAAAGTAAAAAATATTTTTCAACAATAAAATAATGGTAAACATTTAAAAAAATAAAAATAACCATCTAATAGAGAAAACTGGTAAAAAGTAAACGAAGCATGATACATTGGCCAAAAGGGAAAAAAAGATCTAAAACTTCAAAGTATGAATTAACAGTGGGTACATACATTAGAATTTAAATATAAAAATAAAATATTATTTCATACATCAAATACAAACAGGGCAATAAAAAGTATTTAAAAAAAACCAACGGCATTTGTTGTTCGCCGACATATGTGCTTATTCATATTCAATTCAGTTTACTTCCTGTATCCCTTCAGTTAATTCCTGCATATTTCAAGCGGTCTAAAATATGCAGGAGTGAAAGCCTCTCAAAATCATAACGAAAAAACATCGCTACCTGGCATCCCTACAGCCCCGTATCGGCGATATTTTTTCTACCTCCATTCCATGGCTTTTTTGATATTTTTAATTTGTCGGCGCCCTTTTAATTAAACGAATAATTCAGGATGAGATAATAAATTGCATGTTTTGTTTCGTTTTTGTTTATATTCTCCAACGTAGTTAAAAATTCCTAATTATTATCTTAAATTTAATACATTTTTTTTTTTTTTGAATAATGAAGATTCAAGGTGTACGAAACAGGCATGTTTAGTAATAACAGCAACATTTAAAGTATTAATTTATCTCTATTTTTTTTTAAATTATTGATTAATACGATTGAAATTTCGATAAACATCACAATTAGTAAACTGAAACATTCTAGGGTTAATTGACATGAACAGAGAAGATTACATTGTTTTGGTTGGTAAATAAATTTAATTTAGAAATCCAAACAATGAAGACGTTTAGCATGTAAATGGTACTTATTGATAAATCCTAATTTTTATAAAATTCTAAAAATAAGAAAGATTTTAAATTGTTTTTCATATATGCCAGTTTCATCACCTGCAACAATGTAATGATTTTTATGCAGCAATGCATATTGTTAGTGCAAATAACTAATAGTTGAAAAAGACATATCAACCAGAGATAGCTCTTATCTGACAATTGATTTTAAACATGTTTAAGAATTCAATTTTTTTTTTTCATTGCATTCAAATTTTGAAATATTATTTTGTTATTACAACTGAAACAGTCAACTTTAGTTTAATCTTTGAATTTTCAGTGCTTCCTTTGAAATTTTTATACATTAAAAGCATCAAACCTTAATATTAATTCAAATCTTTATTTAAAAAAAATATTTTTATGGCGGTATTAAAATCAAGGACGCAATATGAAAAAAAAAATTAGCTAGTTATTTCAGTGGAATAACTATTTGCGATCGCAGTAACAATTTATTCCCTTCTGGGATGTACTTGCGTGACGTGGAAATAGAAATTCTAGTTATAAAGATTTAGAAGATAGTAGAAGTAATTTTCCGAAAAATCATTAATATCTCATTGAGGATTCTGGTTGTGCCCCCTGACAGTGGAAATTTAGCGGGAAACTCTTTAGCGCGGCAATGTTTTTGATCGGGTTGATGGATGGAGCCTTCATATACAGTTGCTAGTTGGAATGGAACCCATGCCGCACTTCCTACCAACTCCAGGTATTAACAGTGTCACCTGTCACACCAATGATAAACTTGAAACTTAGTTTCTCTTATATTCACTGGATAAATCAGTTTTCCACCACCGCTTTTCCAGTATTCCTCTCTCTTTCCAATATTGGATTATATAGTTGGGTCAGTAATTTCTGAACAGTAATTTACTATTGTTTATGTATAGTCAATTTCTAAGGTTAATCAGAAAAAAACTTTTTTTTTTAAATTATTTATTTATTGTAATTTACAACTGTACAAAATAATACAATAGGTAGATATGTAGTATGTTTCATATACACTTGAAAATCTTGGGAAGGAACCACCCATTGGTGGTACTTCAAACATTAATTTAAACTAGAAGGTCTCGTGGCCCTCTTCTTTTCAGACGCCTCGGAGGATTATCAGGGATTGTTAAGGATGAAAGATTAAGAATGAATGGGTTAGGATGGTTAAGGAGTTTGGAATAAAAAGACGCATATCTGGTTTGGGTCAAATCTGCAACGAATGGGATGTTAAGGTCTTTATGAATGAGTTTATTTGTGACGTAATAAGGAGCATCAAGGATTTTACGTAGGATTTTGGATTGTAACGATTGGATGCGGGAAGAATTTGATGGTTTGGTGGAGCCCCAGAGCTCAATTCCATATGTCCAAATTGGTCTGATTATTGTAGTGTATACTAATTTTTTGTAGTGAATGGGAAGTTTAGAGCGTTTGTCAAGTAAGTGTTGTACCAATCGGAATCTAGGAGCAGTTTCTTGTCGTTTCAGTCTTGTGTGTGGATTCCAAGTCTCTTGTCAAGATGGAGTCCTAAGTATCGAATCTGTTCAACAGGCGTTAGTGGTGTTAAATTATAATAGTTAATTAAAATTTTATTTTTAAGTTTTAATTTATTATAATGAATTTCTTAATTCATTCCTTTGTTTTTTAGTCTTTTTTTTAATAAAAAAAGTGTTCGTACAAAAACACTGAGTCATTTCGTTGCTTTTCAAATTTAAATAAAACCTTTGTAATAAGCTCAGTATTTGAGATAGACTAGAAAATAAAAAAATATGATAAATGAAAAAACAAAACAGATAAACCGGTGAAAAAATAAAATAGAAAAATGTAATCAGTTAAGTAGTATTTAGTTATATGTTGTGTAGAGAAAATTATACATAATAATGAGAGCATATTAAAAAAAATTAATAAATAAAAATTTATTAATATTATTTCAAATAATGAATTAGCGTAAATGTGATTAGAGATTTTTTACTTATAATTTTATTGTTATATTAGTTCGAAATTTTACTTATTTTATTTTCACCTTATTACTTCATTCATTTAGTTTAATTATGAATTTTATTTATCTTTCAATTAATATACATATAGAGATGAAATTATTATTTAATTATTTTGTAATGAAATGTAAGATTGTTTAATTATCAATAAATTAATTTTACATTGAAAAAATGAATTAATAAGTAAGCTCTGATATGTAGCAACCCAATACGTTTGGGCAGCACAGCTCATAAAAAAAGATTAATAAAACACTCTATACGTCCAAATTTTACTACACATAAAATATTTGACGTTATCCTCTTGTGGGGTTATTATCAGCTATTACTTGAATTTAAAAAAAAATCTTTCGAATTGGCAAACAATTATTTTCATAATGATTTAATTTGGTTATCTGTTTCTGTCACCAGTTCTAGTTTGGCCAGGTAATTGTGTTGTTCCGCGATAGGTTTAGACAATGAGACAAAAAGGGACATTAATGATGTCATTTGTGATACATACACGTATTCTAATAATATAATATTTTTAACAATATTTCATTGGATCATAAGCTATAATGTTATTTAAGTATAAGTTGGATATAAGAAATGTACCACAAAAAAAACACAATAAAAACACTAATAAGAAATCGTAACTTACAATGTTGTTAGAGATCATGATTAGTTGAGAACAAGATTAATTTATAATTTATTTATTATATTTACAACTGTACTAAAATATATACAACCAGTAAATTTTCTATTTGTTATAAAATCTCATGGTACAAACATGTGGAGAATAAGGGCACATTATCGTTCCAAGTAAGAATTTCAATATAACTTGAATTTCATCTTTTTTTAAAAAAATATTATGGCGTATTATATAGTTACCTCTATCAAACTATCTAAATAAAAATTTGGATATTTGATATCTAGGAATAATAAATTTCGCAATTTTTATCGCTTGACGGAAAGGCATGCAAAAACAGGAATCAGAAACAAGAGCAAAGCATTCTACAGCGGAGTGACCGCCGAGGGCTGTATAGAGCAGCAACCCCCGACACAGACCATAAATTAAACACCGGCAACACCTGCCTCCAAGCGTCAACAGTGTTCTACGTGCAGGGGGAGGAGGTACGAGGAAGGGTTGAACAGGGATTGCTAGGTCAGCGAGAGTTAGTGGAAGGAGAGAGTTGGGTGAAGCATGAATGCTTAATAATGAAATAAAAGGGTAGCAAGTTCCTCACTATTTGAAATAAAAAATTATAAAATTAATAAAAACTTATAATATTAATAGAAATTATCAGATTCAATCACGACACGATTTTTTCTTCTTGATCTAACCTAGAGTATTATAAGCAGTGTGTGGAATATTATAAGACTACTTCTAAAAAATATGGATAACTAACAACCACACTTATGGATAAATAAACTTATGAAACGTTTAACGTGTACAAAAACGTGTATGAACGATATTACAAGAGGAAAACCAATTGGCTTCCAGTTAGCTTGCTAAGAACGATAGTTGAATACACGTCATTAGGAAAAGAAAAACGTTAGTATGTTTTAAAATAAAGGCCTTTATTTATCAATGAGGAATAAAATAATATACTAATAATAACATCTAAAAATACATATTGAGATATAAATAAAACTTCACAGAAGCGAGAACCCATAAAATAGTCATGTTGACTCATTTTATCGGATATTATCAGCCGAACGTTGTGAAGATAACTGTGTGCTTTGGCAGGACTTTATCTGGGGAGTTATAGCTTCATGCAACGCCTCACTTGGAGATACCTACATTTACTTAAGCTGAGGGCATGCGATATTTCCAATTGTTAAATATTAATAATTTACTTCACAAAAATAATACAATAAAAAAGTAAAAATACCCTAATAAAAATTAATGTTCCAATAAGAGCAATAAAAGTAATGCAAATCAGAAAATTAAAGCAGTAGAAAGTTTTGAAATTTATAAAGTCCTTCCACTAAATTCTTTGTTTTTTAGAGTATATTAGTGGAATCATCTAGGGGAAGCAGTTAATGTGGTATAAAAAAAAAATTAATTTTCTAAAGTAAACCACAATGGTTCCTATTCACCCCACTATTCTCAGACCGCTGGTGTTCCTCAAGGTACTGCTAACGTCTTAACCAACCTTAACACTATCCTCACCACTTATGCCAATGACATATGTGTGCTCGCAGTTAATAATAACACTTTAATTGGTTCCCAAACTCTCTAATCCCATATCACAGCCCTCGAGGAATGGTCTCGTAATTGGAGGATGAAAATAAATCCCATCAAATCACCTTTATCCTTCGTCGTAAACCTACCTACTGCCCTACAGTATCCTTTGATAATGTTGATCTTACCCCTGTCGAACAGATCCGCTATCTTGGACTACATCTGGACAAACAACTAACCTGGAATCCTCACACAAGACTGAAAAGAAAGAAAAGTGCACATCGATTTCAACTATTACAGCACTTACTAAAAAAGGGTCTAAACTTTTAATTCATTAGAAAAGACTGATCTACATGAATGTAATCAGGGCAATCTGAATTAGATTTACGGATTGGATATACGAAGCTGAGCTTTGGGGCTCCACTATACCTTCGAATTCCTCTCGTATCCAATCCTTGCAATCCAGAATCCTTCGTAAAATCCTCAATGTTCTTTTATCACAAATAAAATCATACATAAAGACCTTAATATTCCATATGTAACCAGATTGCATGCCTTCCTTTACAAACTCCCAACCACCCAAACCCACTAGTTTCTAACCTTGCTTGCTCTTCCATTCCTGGTAATCCCCCGAGGATCCTGGAAAGAAGATGGTCACGAGACCTGCTAATTTGAAGATTTCAGAGTCCTAACACTGGCTAGTTTCTCTACACGCCTGTATCACTCCATAATAACATACATCAAATTTACTAAATGTATAATTATGTACAGTTGTAAATTCCAATAAAGATAATAAAAATAAATAATTTTTTTTTTCTAAACTGTGTAAAACTGTAAAAATTGGGATCACGTTTTTTTCTGTATTCAGCTCTGAACTTGCAAAGACTACTTAAATTAATTCTTAATCATGTAAGGCTGTCAGATATTTCAATGAAAAAAAAAACATGATGTTGGCTACTAATTTCACATTTGTTTTTGACACACAATTAATTATTAGAGAGTAGTTTAATGTTAAAAAATTTGTTCGTCATGTTTTCATTTTTAGGTTTGATAAAAGCTTCTTTTAGGACTCAATAATTGGTGCAAAAATTTATAAATTTTATTAATAATTTTTTGTTGATTTTGATTTTAGCGAAGAGCTAGAAGATTCAGATTTTGTTTTGTTTTTGTTTGAAAAAAGGGACCCAAAAGTTGCTCATTATTTAAGAATTATGCTTATTTTCGGCATCGAACTTTCAGGTCTATTAAGCATGATTTCAACTACTATTACTTTGTCAATGAAATAATCGACTAGTAAAAATATCGTATAGCGTTGAAAGGATGAATTCAAAATTCGACTTCAATGCTGTCGGCAGGTAAGGAAGAGGTAAGGAGTAAAGGTTAATACAGTTTAAGCTGTAGGGACTTAAAGCACCAAGTCCGGGCCTAAGAGGCTGATAAATAATGCATAGGACCGACAGAGTCTAGACAAGACAGATTAACAACCGCCCCAGGAAGTAGCACTTTCATTTATGCCTTGTCCCAATACCAGCTCTTTTGTGGAAGTCGTGGTACAAAGTAATACGGCAATTCTCATGTATACCTGAAAATACAGGGTATGGAGCCTTGCTTAGGACTTTTAAAATTTACTGGATAAGATTCTTTGAAATGATTTTTTTTTTATATAAGAAGATGGTCAGGGTTGCGGTCAAAAGTGAAACAAAAATAGTTCACAACTATTTATTTTCCAACGTTTTGCCCCACTTTGCAGGGCTTCATCGGAGCTAAAAAGATACAAAATGAAACTATGTTAAGATAAAATGATAGACATAAAAATAAAAAGATACAATGAAAAGAATAAAAAACAAGTAACAAAGGCAAGAGTAAAAGTATCAGTGTAGACGATACGATTATTTTCATGATATATAAATACTCAGTTGTTATCATTGTTTATTTATTTTTCTTACTTATTTCTTTGTAATTTTTTTTTTATTAGTTACAATGATATAATACAATGATTATAAGATACAATGATAGGAATAAAAATATTTTTATTCCTATCATTGTATCATTGTTTCACTTTTGACCGCAACCCTGACCATCTTCTTATATATCAATTTTTACGGTCAACTATATATACATATATACGATTTTTTTTTAAAATGTTATACGACGATATCAGGCGAGAAGATCTTAAAAGAAAAAAGATTTAGAAAAGAACTAAAAATATAAACATATATATCTGTACTACTACAATGAAGGGTAGGGGGGGGGTGCAGTTCTTAGTAAGGAAGTACTATTACTAACCAACAGGAATGAGGTGGTTTAGTCAGAATCACGCTAGACCGCCAGATATGAGCCATGAGGCTGAGTGAACCCCGGAGGGCTGACTCATGGCTACAGTGAAACAGAAAATAATTATCTGCCACAGCATGGTTCAAATCCGGGTCCTTGGAGTTTCTAGCAAAATTTGTTGTTATTTTTAATTTGGATTGCTGGTACGCCTCTACCCATCATTATTTCTTCACACTTTGTTGTGACTAGAGGGTATTTCAATTTTAACTCAATATAACGTAACATTTTCAAGCAAATGCTTTTCTAAATTAAACTATCATATGTTAGTTTTTTGGTTAGTGGTATATTCATATACAAGTGCACGAATGAAATGCTAAGCACAACATACTACTGTTTGTAAGAATATTTTCAAGTAATGCTTTATACATAGGACTTTTCATATCTTCTTCCCAAACTTGCAATTGAGGTAGTTTTGAGAATTAAAAAAAAACAAATTAAATCTTTCATAATTAAAATAAAAAATCATTTAACAAAATCAGCTTCCTCATAGCTCTTCATGTATATCCAAACTTTAAAATTTTAACAAGAGTAGTTCAGTTTTGTATGTGTGTTTCATACATGTAGTCAGTATTTAGCCACTTTAATTGGATTCAAACAAGGTTAGGTAATGTTTCCATGCAATAATATTATAAATCAAACAATAAAGTTTATTGTTTTATTAGGTGTTTGATTTTCAAGCTAATTTTAGTTTTATTCTCTTTCCTCCCCCCCTTTCTATATTTTACCACCTCTTCTTTTCCCCACTTTTGTCCATTTTCCTTACCCACGTTATTAGTTATGGTCACTGTATTATTATGGTTGTTTAAAAATTTTTTTTTTTCTTCTATTCATTTCTTTTGTTAAACTTTACTTATATTTTTCATCTTTATCAATTATTATGGTTACATATATTTTCTTTCTCTCAATTTTCTTTTTCTTTCCTTATTTCAATTTTTAAATTATAAATAACTAATATGTTCATATTTCTTCGCATTATATAACTTCATTTTTATTTTATTTCCTTAATTATGTTATTTTACGCACTTTATCAATTACCTATGTATACATTTCCCACTTCTCTCATCAGTTCATTTTATTAATTCTATTCTGTAAAAGTATTCATTTTATTTCATTCTGTTTATATTTTATTTTCTATACTTATTGTGGTTGTTATCTTGTTTTGTTCTTAGCCCTGAAGAAGGCTAGAAACTCTAGCCGAGACGTTGGCACAATTAAATAGGTTAAACCATCTTATTTGTGTTTCATTGCTATGTATTGACCTTTTGACAATCCTGAGTATTATTAAGGTGTTTCGTCATCTGCCCCTATACCTGGTCAGGGTATCCTTCTGCGAAGCTATTAGGGCGTCCCCGGATATGAAAACATCTGTGTTAAGTTTGTCACATTACCAGGGTCCCCTAAGAAAATTAGATTGGCTAACCTTTAAGTGTTCTAACAAAAATGACAGGTTGTGATGAGGGACCAGAATCAAATTAAGCAGGTGCAGGCCCTTCCTGGACTGTCAATTTTTTCACCCATTATCGGCCCTGAGGAGGGGGACGCCTACGTCGGGAGCGTTCAGTCACCGATGGCCAATGAGAGAGGAGATTCAAAAATAAGGTAAGGCCCTAAAAGGGAAGTGCGAGAAAAATAGTAGGGTAAAGAGACCAGAAAAAAGGGCACAATCAACATGAAGGCTTAGACGGGTGAGGACCACAGTCAGGTGGCAGGCTTAGAAGATGCACTTCGACCAGACGAAGTCGTGAGAAGGGCCACGAGACCTGGACATCCGTTATGAACAAGAAGACACCTACGGCACTACATCCCACGGTATCAGCAGCTATGAGTATAAATTAACCAATAAGTATTAATATAATAATCTATGTTTTATGGCAACCTTTATCTGAATCATTACAACCATTTTAATCATAGTAATAAATTGTAAATAAATAGTTAATCTCTTTATGTAGTTTATATACTATTATATAACCCAATATAACACCCTTTATTATACTATATAATTAATGGTAACAAACAACATTTTATAAATATAAAGGTATTTAATTGGTAAACTGGTAAACACACAAATAGCCTTTGGAAAAGAATCCAATCATAATAATAGTTTTTCAGGAACAATATATAATTAATTAATTAACTCATTTTTGGATAATTGCCTTCAGCGATTATCCAGGCATCCCAAGTAAATCTCAATAGCATACATCATTTTGACCGCACCCCCAACCACCTTCTCCTCGTACGTCATCCACGATCAACTATCACTCATAATTAATTAATAATAAACTTTATTATTACAGGGTTTGGGTGTTTTATAATATTTTGAGTTTTTATTGCATGAAAATAACTACATCATTGTGAAAAAATTAACACCACAAAAATTAGGTTACTAGTTATGACCAAAGGGTAATAAATCAGAATTATAAAAATTTAAGAGGCGAACATTTGTACTGTGACGCCCTTTATATTTATGCAAATTTAATATCAAATAATTATTTTTTTTTAATTGTAGTACTATTTTTTAGAAGGATATTGTATTGTAATATTCATGAATCTTACTCGGACATCTTATATTATCTCGCGTTATGGGACAAAAAAAAAGGAAACGCGCTAAGAGGAAATACTTTTTGTTATTTGTAAATCAATAGTCGGAGATAGGTATTCAGAAACTTCGGAAAGAGAAGAAACAAGGATTAAACGTTAGTTGAAAAAGAAGATTCAGGAGTTGAAGGAACTCGATAAACTTTTGATTAGGGCTAATGGAGGATGAGAAAGCTAATCTGAGAAGATTCCACGCCAACACCTTTGTTTATTTAAATCTTTATCCCGGTTCGCAATGAGCGTTAGTTGTAAATTTTACCGGTTACTTAGAAATAAATTTCTATCCATTAGAATTCATTTGAATTGTCGAGGGGGAAAACCGTACTCAGGGCTCATTTGCTAATGATTTTCGCTTTTGTGATAAAAAATTAATCAGTTAAGACGAAGCTCTTTCTCGGAAATATTTCCGAATATAGAGAGTATTTAAAAAAAAATATAATACCAGTTTCGCATGAAGGATTCTCAGAAGCCCTTAAAAAAATATTATATCTTTATTTTTGTTTTCGGTTATTATAATTCCCTTGAGTTTTATACAAAGGGTTTATTTTTATTTTAAAATTCTTAGTTTCTGAAATTCGTTTTCAACCCGAGCAAATATTTCTCCTTTTCCTCTTCCAGTTAATTATAAAATCCCTTTAAAGTTTATATTTATATATTTTTTAATAAGATTGACAGACAGAAAAATATATTTCAAATAAAGAGAATTAGAGGTACTTAAGGGAAAACTATTATGATAATTCGACGATAAAGCCCTGTCGGATTATTTCGATGAGGATTGGTTGATATTAAAAAAGCCATTTTATTGTTTATTGATTCAAACGGGTTTAATAAAGCAACTTGATTATTAAGTGGGCTTTCAGGTAAGTCAATTTTCAGTTCTCTGTATATCTACTTCAAAGTAGTAGTAAAGTTTCAGTAGTAATTATCAATATGATATATATTTTTACCCTTAAGAAAAGATAAGTAATTTAATTCATAAAATACTATGAATTATATTTTATATGAAATTAAACAATTTTATTTAATATAATATTTATTTTATTTAAGAAATCAATTGAACAATTGATTTTATATGATATCAAAAGAACTATTAATTGTTATTCATAATTTTATTTGTTATTGATAATTTTATTTGTTATATTTGTAATTGACTTGATTAAAATAAGTTTGATTTGAATTATTTTTTTCTTAAACTCTCAGGTAATAACCTGCTATGTTTTTTTCCTTTTTAAAGTTTCATCAGTTTGCTTTTAAATCCTTGTTTTCCAGAGCCTAAAACTTCAATTTAACGATTTATATGAACTAATAGGTCAATTATAAAAAAGTAACTCATGATTTAACTGATTGTAAAAAATTATTTACGTAAGAAGCCACGTGACAACTATATTGTGCTTTATTCTCATATTTTCACGTTAATGTAAGAATATCACGTTAATCTGAGTTTTATAAAAGATTTAGACTAGTTTACATGGTTAGCAAAATTTATTACATAACTCGATTTCTTACACGTTTCTACTCGACCATGCATGATGAGGTCTCAGCGTCTTAATCTGCTATTGTTTTTAATTTCAATAACAAAACTTCAGACCGCCTGTTTGTTTTTGAGAATGTTGTTTTGACATTATAAAGGATTCTACCGAGCGGTTTCGGAGTTTCGGTATTTGGCGAAGTCCTATTTTTCTCCACCTAAATTTGCCCTAATTATTTGAGAATTTTTCCGCTTGCTCAACCGGATTCGACCTCACCTACCTACCTTTATGTCTATCTACGAGGCCTCATTAATTAACTTTTTAAGATTTTAGATATTTTTTTCTTGACTTTCGTTTGCAATTAACTGGGGTACTTCAGAAAATCGACCGCCCGATAGTATTTTTTCGGACTACAGCTTTGCGAATTTCGGGGTTTTCCCACTTTTCACTCGATCTGATGAGATCGATTGGGGTTGGTCGACGATGATAATTTGTGGTGATGGACCACATAAAAGCTGAGTGGGCCAGGTGCTGGTTCTCTGCTCTTGATCTTGTTCTCGGATTTGCAATCGACATTTGAAAAAGATCGCATCAGGGGGCATACCTTTAGCCTGCGTACTCTTTCAGGCAAGATTTTACATGATCAACCGGATCAGATGGTCATCTCCAAGTAAACCATCCCACAGATGTAATTTAAAATGATACATCACTCGATTTTTATGTATTTCTGTTTAAATTTTTATTTTGTAAAGTTTTAATATTGCGAACTCATTTTTATAATTTTTGATTGTTTATTTGATAAGATTGATTTTGTAACAGATGTTATCAAAGTTCTAAAATTCCTGTAAATGTACTAATCATTTAAAATGAGGGCTGTGAAGAACATGATCTCACCATTGTAGGTTATAATTTTTTTTTTCTAACGGCGTTCTGGCCAGAACTTGGGTAGGTTAGTTAAAGAATATTCACGGGAAAAGTCTAGATTAGGTTTAAGCGGAGAAAGTTTATATTAAGGGTTATTGTTATAATTTAAAATTTTAATTCAGAAGAGGAATAAGGGTTTAGTCGTACCATTGTATTATTAGGATGCAGTCATTTTGAGCTGGAAAAGCGATCACGTTAGGGCAGAGTTGATTCAGACATATGATTAGATCGTTACGGAATTTGTAATTTAGGTCGAATAAATATTGTTGCATATTCCTCCAATATATGTGACTCTTATTTCTGAAACCTAACGAATTCATGCTAAAAACCCAATAGTACTGCCAGCTGATGATTTATTTGTAGCTAAATATGGCATATAAGCCATATATTATATAAGCACACAGTTTATTTAATTTTTTTTTTTGATCGGAAATAGTGAAGTAATTTAACCTTTAAATTTTAACAAATTTACATTTATCATAAATTAATTTCATATATTATACCTGTTTTTTTTTTTTTAATTTTTGTTAGTATTTATATTTCATCTGGCTAATAAGCTGTGTGATACGCTTGAGTAGCATGGCTTATTGTTAAATTAAACATATCTCATTAATTATGTCATAATATTATCCTGTAATGAAAACTTGACAAGGGAATACAAATACTAGCGGACTGCACATAAGGAACATGGAGGAGGGAGACATGTGATCCAAGACACTTGGCAGCTCTATTGTGTGGGAATAGAGAAAAGTTCCCAATCGGCTAGCCCGGAGGTTTAATCTCGGTCGGGGGGACTAAGTCATTTGGTGTCGACCAAATAACTACTGGTCAACACATAAAATCGCCAGCTTGTTTGTTATTCTCATTCTCTTTACTTTCTCTGCTTCTTGTGAACAAATGGAGGTCTTAGATACTATCATTGAATCTATTTGGTTTCATTAAATTGGTAAAAGTCTTTTTATTATTTATTTAAAAAAAAAGTTTTTCTCTCAGAAGAGACATGATGAATTAATGTTTTTTATTACGGTGTCTAGTTGGAAGGTTTGTACTTGATAATCATCAATAATAGATAAAAATGCGCCCATGTCTAGCATTTGAGTTATGCAAAAGCCAGAATTTCGTTCAACATATTTTATTCCAAAACGGTCTATTTATTGTATACACACTAGTTTATTTATTTATCCACACTTTATAAATTCACGAACAATTTTTTATAATAAACTAATATAAAATAAAAAAATAAATGAAAATCCAGGTATAAAAAATAACAAAGAAAAATCAATATTTTTTTGGCGTTGATCAGTTTAAGAGGTCAGAAGAGTAGATCGCCCACTCACGTTCTTTTCTACCCCCTTGTATCCTCTATAATTCTTTTATTTCTATCGTCCTCCTTTTATTCTATATCCTCGGTGATGCCTGAAATGAATTTTAACTTAAATTCATTTATTATATACACGCACATATATTTATCATATAAAAGACATTTATATGTCTTGTTCATAGTTTCTCAATTATTTCTGGAACCCTTCTCCTGTGCTTTCTATTGATGTGTTGGTGTTGTTATTATTGATAGTATTTTCATCTTCATTTTTTGAAATATATATTTTTGAACTGTAAACAACTAAAATATAATATATATCCCATGTATCAACTAATTTTCATTCTCAAAAGCTGATAAATAAATTAAGAGTTTAAATATATACATTACAGAAAAAAAGCAAGGTAAAAAAAAATATTAATAATTATAACACCAACATAACTCGTTGGAAAAATAAAGGAAAAGCATCCAAAAATAAAAAAAAATAAGGGTCAAAAAACAAATAATTATGAAATGAATAACAAAACAGAAAATAACCGGGGAAAAAAGTAAAAATGAAATCATAAGAAATATCATAATTAAATTACACAAGTTAAAATTCATTCTATGCATAAAAAAAGTGACCATTACATTAAATTTGTGTTCTATTACGAGAAGAAACTTAATAATTATTTCAATAAAAGAAAAGACAAAATTAAAAGAGATAATAATAATAAAAAAAGGAGAAAATAAAATGCAGTAATATAGTCACATTAACAGACTGAAGATAATAAATACTTGATTGGCCATTTACTATTTTTTTAAATTTAATTATCAATTAAATAAATTATAAAATGTTCATATTAATATTTAATTAAATCTTATCAGATGATAGATAAGATAATGCTATGTTATATAGAAATATTTCTAGGAAAAGAACTAAAAAAATAAATTATTGCTGATCGATTACGAATAAATAATATAATTCAATCTTGGACGGTTTAGTCAAGAAAGGTTAAACTTATGTCTGTGTTATAGTTCGTGGTCAGTTTTCACACCAAACTAAGGATTTGCTAAGAAAAATAAAATAAAATGTATAAATAGAAAAATAAAATGGTTTATCTGAGATGACGTCAATAGTATTGTTTTTATTTTCTTTGGGAATTATTCACGGGATATGGTCTATATTATTACAATGGTATATTTACATTATTTACAAAACGGTAGGGAACGGAATACCATAAAGATATTATTTACTTTATAACCGCAAGTAAACCGCCGAAGAAAGGAGAGGGTTGGAAGGAGATTCGCAATAAATTGCTCCTCGAGCAGACAGTGAAAGGATGTAGGGTTTCCTCCCGCCCTGGATTATGAAAGACTGAGGAAATAATAAGAAACCTTTCCTAAACCTTTGTTCTCCGTCGGGGCCATTCTTAACTTTACTATCCAGTCATTTATCTAACCGCAGCTATTTACCCGCCCAACTATTAGCTGATATTATCTTCATTTCATTTTTTTTTTTTAGATTTTTCAAAAAATAATTTACTTACCGAGTTCCTAAAAGCCATTAAGTGATTTTTTAATCATCCTACAATTAAATGAGAAAGGTTAAATTAATAATACGTAATGGTATAACTTAAATATTAATATGAGGAGAAGATGGATGGGGGTACGGTGAGAGAATAACACAAATAAGCTAAAAAAACTTATTTACTAGTGCCAACGTTTCGGCCAGAATTTCTAGCCTTCATCAGGGCTAAGAAAAAAAAACAAACAAAGATAACCAACAACCAGTGAATAAAGGATAAATAGAATGATTAAAGTAAATAATTGTACAGAATGAATATAGATAAAAATAAAGAAACGAAAGAAGTGGGAAATAAAACGTATATATAGGTCGTTAAATATGTAAGTAAAATGATATAATTACTGAAATAAAATATAAAGTTATATAATATAAAATAATGCAAAAAAACAACAACAACGGAATATGAATAATTTAATGTAATAATAATAATTTAAAATGGGCCGCCCATAGCTCAGTGGTTAAGACACAGTCTTACCAATATGATGTCTATTGGCGGCGCCGGTTCGAATCCGGCCTGGGACGTTGACTTTTTTGATTGAGTGGTGGTCCCACAAAATGAAGAAATTTAACCCGCAACCCATGGTTAGGCAGTATAGGACTCCAATGGTAGTCTTGGCCGAAAAAATAAATAAATAAATAAAAAATTTAAAAATTAAAGGTATGGAAAGAAAATATATGTAACTAATGTAAGATGTAAATAATAAAAGGACTCTTTTTTCTCGGTAAAATATAATTATCTAATAAAACATTTTTATGTTGATCCCATTACTTAATTATATGGAAAAAAATTTCTACCTTTTGATATTCCATTACTAAATGAAACGTTTCTGTATCTCAAAGTTAAAGGATTTTCAGTTTTATATAATATTAATCCAAGGTTGATTTGTTATATAAAGAATTAAATTATCTTTTAAATTAATGGGTATAATGCCGTAGGAGATGTATATTTTTCAAGTCATTGGAAAAAATTATTAATTATTAAAAGTTATTGGAAGAATTTCGGACTTTTTTACAGCTTTTATGAATAATTGCGAAGTATTTTCATAATTCAGTTTATTCTTCGCTCTCCAGCACCAGCTTTTTTTAGCTATTTTCTTTATAATTGATAAATCAGAGTTTTTGTTATATTGCATTTAAGTCGTTTTAAAAAAATTTAAACTTTGCCTTTTCAAGAAAAAGAATTTATTATTTTTCGTAGAAAGTGGAAATAACTGGATTTGATTCTAAACGATACAACACAGTTTCTGCCCTGTATTTTTTTTATTCACTCAATACAAAGTCTGATAATTTAAAAAAAAAATGTCTACACCTACTAATTGTCAGCTTCCTTTGAACTTGGAAAAAAACGTTCAAATTCCGTTTATTATAAACTCTTTTCCCGGCACAGAATAATATCCTCAAAAAGAAGTTCATTATTGGTAAAGGTAAGGCGAAACCTCGAGATTAAGCATCCCAAAGACCTTATAAATAAGTCAGTTATTAAGCAAAGGGAATCCCTACAAAGGTCTTAAATAGAAGTAAGAAAGGAGGAGAAGAGCGGAGAAGATATTTCAAATCTAGGAGAGGGAAAGGAAGAGAGAGAGACGAGAGATATAAGTAAAGACAGAGCTGTGTTTTTGCCCACTGACCCGAGAGCGAATAATGAGGGGGTGGAAGGGGAACAAAAGGGGGAATGTTTTGCCAGCCTGAAGACAGTCTTTCCTATTTGTCCTTTCCTTCTCCTTATTGTATAATTTCCCCCACCACCCACCGTCCTATTTACGAACAATTTCAATGAATAAAATAACAATATGCTAGAATAATATCCGTACTGTAGACGAATTTTCGACCAAAGTAACTAGATCTAGAAATAATGTGATATCATTACATACCTGATGTAATTTATACCCATACTCTTAGATTTGATTGATTGAATCACAAGAGCTTGGTGAAACTAATCTGGAAACATGGACTTGGAACTGTCCAATCCTTTCAGTCCAATAATAATTAAT
Source organism: Halyomorpha halys (assembly GCF_000696795.3). Classification (NCBI taxonomy): domain Eukaryota; kingdom Metazoa; phylum Arthropoda; class Insecta; order Hemiptera; family Pentatomidae; genus Halyomorpha; species Halyomorpha halys. The sequence goes on from NW_027113957.1 coordinate 43,226, forward strand.
ACTTAATACAGCGTAACAAACCATTTGTGACACCATTTTATTTTTATGGTTTGAGTCTTTTATTGAGGGCCTATACAACCCTAGAGTGGGAATGCAAGGAATCATTTATCGAGGCTTCCGAGAAATAAATTAACTTGCCGAGGTAGGATTCGAGCCCACAACCTTCTGAACCAAGCGCTCACCAATTAGGTCGTCTTCCTTACGCCATGACCTCAACACTTCGCATGTCCTTAACATTATTCCATCAAAAATTTTGAGCTTTACCAAAAACTCATCTGTCACAATTCCTGTTCAACCATGCCTATAATACTCCTCGAAGGGTGAAACGGCAGTGGTCCCGAGACCTTTTGTGAATTTGGAAGTTGGAGTTCTGGTAATAGTTAGCTTCTCCACTGAGTTAGAGCAACTATAGCTCTCTAACTCAATATCCACTGGATTTAAATACCACTGGTAAGCGCCATTACTGGACTGGGACTGGGAGAATGCGCTGGGATCTCTTAAAGCCCACTTGAGGGTAGCAAAGCTTAGTTCAGAGTTCCCAAGGCTAAATGTAAACATTGAGAAAAATTTTATTATAACTTCTTATGAAACTAGATATGAACTAGAACTCCTGAATCTTTTAAATGCAAAAGGTTAAATGAGTGGACATCATAGCTTTCTAATTTCGGTAATATAGATACTTGTGTACCATACTAAATAAAAAAGTACTCTTAATTCAAGTTATACCGAACAGACTATTATTTCTATAATAAAATCAAGGACCCTTCAGAACTCTATGCTCCTATTTTCAAGGTAAGCTATTAAAATGATTATTTGCTATTTCATTACATAATGATTGGAAAAATCCTTGCCGTTTTAGAAACAAATATAAGAAGATGAACTGCAAAGCGAAAGGGACCTAGTAATATGGCCGACAGAACTTTAAGACACTGGAACTGGCAGTAATAAATTTACATAATAGCCCTTCATTATTAATTACACCTTAATTAACTCTCTGAGGGCGGCAGAGATTTAACGGGGATTAACCTGGCTTTAAGTTAGACCAACATTAGGGGCGGCCCATCGTTCGGGCTCCTATGGGCAAAGCCGAGGAAAACGGATTAAAGATTTTCCATTCATCCTAGGACTGTATTGACGAACCATTACTTAAAAATAGTAAGGAGATAAAAATATCAACTTGAAGAACCTTTTGCGCAAACTCTGTCATGTTCCAAGTTATATTTGAATCGATAAAAGGAGCATTAAGTACTAATGAATTTATAAATCTAATAAAAAATAGGAAAGGCATCAGAATCAATAATTAATATAAAATTCTAATGAAATTATAAAAGAACATAATGATTAATGCAGTATCGGCCACTAAACAGATTGCTAAGGCACCAGGCGTATACCATACGGCATAAGAAATAATCTAAAATTCAACAGAACAACAGAATTTCAAAATTATAACTTGGGATTCCAAAAGCTCTATTACCTTATTGCTCCTTATCTATAAACACTTCAACAAATAATAAGCACTCCTCGTTTCATAATATATTGTTTTGTTTTTTCCAAAATCTTTGTTTATAGGCAATACTACAGTGATTAAATTATAGCTAAAATGTTGATAAATACAATACTTATTTATCAATAAAACATTAATTGATAAACTTTGTATCCATAAAAATTGTAGCTACAGTTTTATCACAATTATTATTCGCCCAAATCTGTTGCACGTATTCAATAATCGATCAGGCAAACCAGAGCTCCAATGCAAAGAGACAAGAATTAAAAACTAACAATATCATTTATTATTACAATTTCACACATTAATTTCACAAATTACAATTTCACACATCATTTAATCAGCTCCTTAAGTAGCAAGACAAATTTTTTTCAGCCCAAAAGGTTGATGTGGAGAAAAAAGCTTAGGGACTACTTTTTAGCATCCTCTTCTTCCCTCCACCCGCCTCTCCAAGACAACGGATGTTCAGAGAATGGAGGACGATCATGAGAGAAGAAGATGAGACTTGTAACATCAACATAAATTAGCAAATAAATTAAATTAAGAATGCTAATAATCATAGCTGGGTGCCTATATTTATAAAGTCTATACTGGTATCAATCGACATTAAAACTAATAAAACTGCAATGATCCAAAATTATCATGAAGTATTTTTAAGCACAAGAAGCTACTTTAAATAGTTTAGCACATTCTTGTCTCAACTCATTGGCATTTATACGGAACTTTTAATAATGAGGATCTGCTATTAGTGTTATAACTTAAACCTTAATAAAAGTTAGAAGTAGCTAAATCACTGTTGGAAACTAACGGTCCATTTATAGTTTTAGTCCCCCCTAAGTTGCATAGTTTTATTCGCTTAGGTTTAGTGACACATCCTTTATTAGAAATAACAAAAAGTTTATAATTAAATATAAAACAAATCGAAAATCAGCTTCTACTCTTTACTTAGAAATGATCATTAATTCATATAACTAGATTGCGAAGATTTCAAAGTCATGGATATATATTATCAATAGTATTAATTATTTAATTAAATATTAACTGATATATTTATTTCTTCATCATATTGAGGGTATTAAATCTTAACTTACTTCTGTAGAAGGCTCGTTGATAGCTGTAAGAGTAAGATTTCGATAATTTACCTGAAACAAAATGAATAAATGTGTAAGTTGTTAGATAGATAAATGCTGTTAATTATATACATTAAAGTCAAATGAACAAAAAAAATAAATAAATAAAACTAAGGCTGAAAGTATTAAATTTCCTTTCTCTGATTTCTTTTAACTGCAGAGTCGATCGTTTTTGGCGATGTTTGGGTATCGATTTGGCCAAATCCCGCCTTATCTGACTTTTTAAACAAACAATTATAGCGAGTAGGCTGGTCGATGTACGACATGTCACAATCCCACAAGAGGAAAACATAACACAAAAAAAGGCAACCCTTATGACTTCCAAAAATTAAGGAATTATTGAATTTTTTTCATAATATTTTTATTTACTAACATTACTCACACACACAATAGTGTTACAATAGGCAGAGCACTCACATCATTATTCGGTACTTTTCAAAAATCATAGAATTCTCCAGGAGTGAAAAGCAAAAAAAAAACTCCTGCATTGTAGACATTCGATAATGTGGAAAATTCCAATATCTAGGATCAAGTAACACATTGAAAAATAACATCGAAGATTAAATAAAAATTAAGTTGGCAGCTGGTAGTAGGAAATCAAATGAACTTCAAAAGCCACAAGATTTTCAAAATATCTCCAGAAAGCCAAGTTGTACACCGGCCAATTACCACCCCTACAATAACATATTTCAGGAATTTTTTTGGCCCTTATTCATGAAAAGAATATGCATATTAAGGCATGGAAGAGGAAGGTTCTTTGAATGATATGTGGACCAAACAGAGAATGAAGACAAAGGTGTTCAGAGAAAATGGGAATCAATGGAAATATATGTTTAACAAGGCTTGGTCGTATCAATTGCCGGAAAGAATACGAACGCAAGGAAGAGAGGAGACTGCATCTGTGGTGGCTTGATGCTAGCATCTATAGCGGTGGAAGTGGAAGTGGAAGTGGAAAACATACGGCTGACAGGAATTAGTGCACAAGAACATAATTTTGGAGGCCTAATCCCAGCATGGGACAGCTATTGTATAAAAAAATTTACGAAAGTCATGTAAAGAATTTTATTTTTTATTATAATTCAATGATATTTCTTATAAAATCTGTATATTAATTACGCTAGATCGTGTCCTCTTGTATATGTTTATGAGGATTATTCATGTTCTTATGCAACAATGTTATTTTAGAGCCCAGATTAAATATATTTTAAAGTTCAATGTGTTAATTTTTTACTTAGATTTAAACTGATTTTTCATTTTTAATAAAACAGATATTTTACGCATGATTAACATTACGCCGATTTCCAACTTTTCCAGTGTTGCCCAATATTAGTATTTTTTTATTATTCAAAAACTGCTTTAATGTTTTAAAGATAACAAAATCCCGGGCTTAATTCTGGTTATCTGAAAGAGGAGAGGAGGAAAATAATTTTATTTACTTTGCTAATAGATTCAACATAAACAAACTCGAAGTCAAATTTTTACCTCTACTCACTGATTAAATTCTAACCAATTTCTAGATTAGAAAAATTGGTAAGTATAAAGCTATTGACCTGCTACTGTCGCAACAAATAAAACAAAAAACTATAAAAAATCAAAACGTTGGACTCAGCTTTAAAATTGATATGATTTATCTGTGAAGGACTATTATAACTATTTGCATTGCGTCCGGATTAAGAATTAAAGCTAAGTTTAGGCTAGCGTATAATTAAACATTAATAAGTAAAAATTGTATCAGCATTAAGCATTTACGATTCATTTAAGATGTGAAATTCTATTGCAGATAATGAAATATTCCGTACCATTGATATAATCTAGTGCAAAGCTATTTTCTATTTCATTATTAATTCTTTACTTAGAAAAATATTTATAATTATTAATTAGTTATGTGATATAACTCATTAATAATTATAACTAATTCAAACATTAGTTATCTGATTCTACCCACCAGCTGCCGATGGTATCTTAATCTTCGTCGAAAAAGACGTCCACTAATTGAAAAGAGGCTTCAGAAAGAGCTGAGACACACTAACCAAAGGCTGTGGTGGGTGGAGGGGGGGGGGAATCGCTGTTGAAAAAGGAAAGTAATCACGCTCCTTCTCATTAGAGAGGTTTCGGTGAGCCCTCACTCCTTTGTGAGGAGCCACACACGTATATAATATTGGCTGTCAGATAATCCACGGAGTCCAAGTCCCAACGAAAATTACCGACTCGCTCTCAATAGGAGTCTTCGTTTTAATTTCAGACTTTGTACTCTTTTTTTTTTTTACTAGGAAAATTTCCCTCTCTCATGAAAGGAATTTTGCCCTAAAGAAAGAAGAAGCATTTTGATTATTTTATGAGAGTGAGATTCGGCATTATTATATTTTTATTACTATACGAATCCACCACGTTAACCACGTTAAATGCAAATTAATAAATTCAACAGTAAATACTTGAAGATTTACTTTTATTACAAAATAAAATGTTAAGTAAAAAAAAAAAAAAACAAAAAAAAACTAACATTGAAATATACTTCTTACCTAGGAAGCAATGGTTTAAGGCTAAGTTACCTAATTTTAATTGGTAACTGAGCTTAATACCTAATAAATAATTATTGTGACAGCAAGGAGATATAAAGAAAATTAGCGAAGGGAAAGGATACCCAGGATGTGCTCGCAAAGGTATTGAAAATATTTTAACATTATCCATAGAAAAAAGACAGATTCGTGAATAAGCAAGCCAAATAGTTTAGGAAGAGACTTATGTCCAATGAGAAACATTACTGTTAGAAGCCGAAAAAGAACCAATGAAATTTAAGTAAGTAGAGCTGAGGTAGAACTAAGTAAGTAGAGGTTTGGTTCGGAAGTAAGAGGGTGCCGTCTGTAGCTTAGGGAGTTCAGGTGCAGGTCTTCGGAACCTGAAACTGCAGTCGGTTCCAATCTGGCCTAAGTCTCGACTATTATTTCTGTGGCGGTCCCACGAAATGAAAACATGATTCCCCATCATAAGTGGTACCCTGTACTTAACCCTTCCCTTGTATTTCAGAAATGAATCGAAGAAATGTTTCTGACTCCGTGAGAATTGGTTCAACAATATGTTACATATCTGATGGAATGACAGTTTACGTTCGATGTCCACTCTCGGTTTCGTTATCCTTTTAGCAGTCACAAACATAGTAAGTAGAAATATGGATGCCAGGTAAGGGTCTAGATGCTGACCATGAATAAATTAAAAATAATTTTAACTACAAATCGTCATAATAATATGTGTAACCGGACCATCCTGCGGCCCATCCCAAAGCTCACGCAGACCGCAGGTTTAAATTTTTTATAAAAGTGTCTTTAATCGTAAGTGCAAAAACCTTTTTTTTTTACCGGAATCTTTGACTATTATTCGCGTTCTCCCATGAATATAAGTCCGAAATGTTCTATGAGGAATACAACATAACAAATTATATTAAAATTACCCAAAACAAAATGAACTATTCAATCTTATAGAATATTCTGCACAAACAATTCATAGAGCCAATCGGAGACTGAGAAGAGAATTCACTATCGATCTAACAGGATTGGATGGTGATAGATTAGACCACGAGAGCTATTACCGCCTCTATTAGCCTGATAGCTCCCCCCATTATACACCGTTCGCTTCAGGCTTAAACAACGGGGTTGGAACTGTTGTTAACCACTGCGTCATTACTTCTAAGGGTTAATGGTCCCTGAGGAGCTGAAGAAATAAGTCGTATAGGATGAAAAGATACAACTAAGCATTTTACTATAAAAAATAAAAAAAATAAATTAAACGGATTTATAAATTTTGTTGTTTACATTAAATGGTAAAATAGTACGGATTATTGCCCTTGTAACTAAAAACAGTAGAAGGTATATTTTTATGTCAATTACAAAATACGATAATTGTTGATGATAAGTAATAATAATAACCTTAACATAATTAGGGAAATTCAGTGATATATTTAATCAACATTACATGAGATGTTGATAGAAAATATGGCAAAAGTCATTCTGTTCTCGACAAAATTAATATTCATTTCAATTAATTGTTTAATTTACTACCAAGAACTCTAAATCCTTCTAAATATCTTATTATGCCTCTGACTCAGTAGCTTTAACTGAAAATGCTATTACTCTTAACTAAAACTTTCCCTAATGAGTTAAACATCTCATAACTACTAATTTTACTATCACCACTTTCACATTCTTCTGTTCATATATAAATAAATAAATAAGTCCATTACCATATAATTAAAAAATTAATATTGCAATCAATATTCTTTGTCTCGTAATTTTTACAATATTGTAAATTATAACCAGGCCTGGTAGGCAACTGTAGATATGTAAACAGATCCGATTAATAAGGATTTGGCCGAGCCTGCATTAAACTATGCATATTTAAACATCACAACAATAGATTAAATTAACTAATTAGCTAATAATAATAAACAAGCCTATGTTGAAGTACTAGGTTTGATTAGTTGTGTCCATCAATGAGAGATAATTAATTTCAGAGCCTAAAAAATGGGATGTTTGTTAATTATAAAAAAAAATGAAAGAAAGCTTTTTATAAAATTTAATTTATGGCATATTTAATCATTTTTTAGTGTCAGCTGACCAGGATTTGCTTCGATATTGCTAAATATAATATGTTTGAACTAAATGAATAAAACTGAAAGTTTGATATTACTTCTTGTAATTACTAGAAATAAATTAAGATTATTTTTAAAATTATTGTTGTTATTATTATTGAGTACGTAAGAGAAAAGGGTATCGAAAGGACATATCACCCATCCAGAATTCATGCTAAATTTTGTATACTAAATACGTAAAACAAAACATATATTTTAATTTTGACAAATAAATATAATTATGATTGGAGAAGATGGTCGGGAGGTGCGGTCAGCAAAGGAACAACATAAATAAACAAAAAAATATTTATTTATGCCGACGTTTCGACCTGATTTTCAGGTCTTCATCAGGGCTATAAAAACAAAAAGACAACAACCTTCATTTAGAGAGAAAAAAAAAATTATATTTTTAAAAAATTGTATAGTCCTGACGAAGACCTGAAAATCAGGTCGAAACGTCAGCATACATAAATATTTTTTGTTTATTTATGTTGTTACTTTGCTGACCGCACCCCCGACCATCTTCTCTAATTAGGAATCTACGGTCAACTATATACACCTCATTAAACATAATTATGATTGTAATTTCAGTAATACCTCATACTTCACTCATACGTAGGTAAGTAAAAATACACAAAGTTCAACAAGCACTATCTTTACTTAAAATAACCAAAACTTGATGATCATATATATA
>NW_027113957.1:51229-58353 GCF_000696795.3 Halyomorpha halys
ATATGTATGTGATAATTTAGGGTATATATACAAAAAATATAGGAACGGGGAGTGTGGATGTACATTGCTAGTGCTATTGAGGTAGTTCAAGAAATAGTATAACCCTGAAGCGAATATTACTGGAATTTTTACCCCAATGATAATTAAAACAATTTCGTGGCACATTTTAATCTTCCAAACGTTAACCAGTGATAAATCACGTCATAAAGCATTACAGTGGCCATCTTTCCAAACCTTTTTCCCTCGGGAACAATGTCTTTCCGGATTAAAATTCAGGCAGGCTAATTAAAATTCATCTCAGTTATTAATTCAGGAAGTCATTTGTACCTATTTGTAGTCGGAATGGGGATTAGAAAGGAGGAGACTCCATATTTTTGGACTTGGAGCCATGGGAGAGTGGGATGGGGGGGGGGGAAGGTGAGAGGGGTGAAATCCTGAACAATGAGAAGGTGGGGTTGGATGGCATTACCGATGTCTCAGCTTTATTGCGAGTAAATCTTAGAGGAGTCAAAAATCTTGATAAATGTAGCAGCAAAGATTTAATAAGTGTATGAATGTATGTTGAAGTGAAATATTAGAGAAATAAAAAGAAAAAAAAATAGAGTGCCAGAAAAGAAATATTTATCACCCAGGAACGACGATCGAAGTATACCTTAGAACTCTCTTAATTTCGATTTAAGTAAAAATATGTCGAATTAATACTTTATTAATTCACATTCTTTAAATATAATTAAGTATTGAATTTAAGGAGCGTTGGTTTACTTTAAGTCTTCAAAATAGAAATTATTCTGCATCAAAGATTACCCCTAGTAGTAATCAATAAAGGGTCTTAATTTATTTTAGGGTATTTTAAAAACCATTTGGGAGTTTCAGAAATAATATCCAGAAATTTATTTCATCTCGATATTTTATTCAAAAGAGCTATTATGTAAGAGTGTGTAATATATTTTGTATTTGTACATATGAAGCAGCTGAAAAATAAAAATTCTTTTGATCAAGGTTCTATATAAGTACCTTTAAATTTTGTTTATTTGAAAATTAAATATCTCTTATTGTTAATAGTGATAAACAATATATGAATAAAAAACGTGAAGGAACTATTTTTTTTTATTTTATACCTGATCGGCCTGGTGGGCCTCATATGGTTGACATAACCTTTACATTATACATATATTTTAAAGATGATTGTGGGAGGGATGTATAGTTTCGTACAAAAGATACTCCTAACAATATACAATGTTATAATTAAAAGATAAAATAAATAGATAAGAACAATGCTTCTTAATAAAAGAGAAAAGTAAAATTAATAACAAAAACTAATGATATTTGTAGACCTAACAAAACAAATAATTGTTCTCTAATAGTAAGAAGAAACAAGTTAATTTGAAAAAGGGACGAGAGAAGAAAAAATAAATAAATAATAATAATAAGTAAAATAGAGGCAGTGTGAATAATAAATCAATAAATATAGAATTTACAAAAGAAAGTTCAACAGCAGTCTGAGCTTCAGTCTTCGGGTTGAGGTTGGGTTTCCCGGGTTGTAGGTCACTGCTCCTTTAACTGTCGGCAACTGGGAGTGGAACTTCATGAACAGTTTTTTTATGTTATCCTCTATTGACGCCATTTGTAATTTCCGATGCAATTGGCTATTTTTTATGAACGAAGGAATTAACTGAAGGCATTAACTGAACGAAGGCATTATATGAGCATTAACTGCGATTCTTAGGACTTTATTTTGAAAATATTTTATTTTTTTTAAATTTTCGTGAAGGATGCCGTTCCCCAGTCTTCACAGCCGTACATCAACAGTAGCCTCAGAATTGTTTTAAATATAAGAACAGTTGTTTCTGGTTTTAGTTGGGTATTTCTGTTTAGGACAGGACATAGAATTGCTAACCTTTCGTAGGTTTGAGTTAGTTTGATGAATGAAGGAACTAGGTAATTACTTTTTTTCAATGGTAGTTATTAGAAATAAAATTCAGTTCGTAAGAATGTCACTTTTATTTATTATCTTCTTGTTTATTTATAAAACATTAAGCTTTCTACTTTTTTACAAAAACATGTTAATTCAATAAAATGCATCTCTAAAACATGGAATAAAGAATTTTTATTTTTGGAAAATTATTGATACTACCTTATAATTTGAGCTAGTAGGAGTGGTATGACCTAGTTTCAGTCTACATAACTTTTTTTTTTAATATACCGTTTAAAAAGCGTTAAAGACGTGCATCACGAAAAACTACATTTCTTGCAAGTGCGAAGTTACGTGAATTTCATAAAAGTTATTGCTTGGGAGAAAAGGACCCTTAGAAGTAACCTGCCACTGTAATTGACCGCTCTCACGGAAAGGGTATTAGCTTTAAAAATGCATTACGACATCCGTTTGCCAATTCCTAGCTTAAATTATAGCTCAGAGTTTTCCACATTACGGTATAGGTCAGTGTAAGAATTGATTTTATTTCACAGTGTTTTAGATATACCATATCTTAACTGAACATAACACACGTATTCATTGATTGTACATCTCACTCATTGGTGCTTTATCTTTTTTTTTAAATTTTTCAGTAAATTATAAAAATGGTCCAACCAGATGGCAATGTCCATTGATTGGTGTCAAAATAACAAATAAAATAATAAACATTAAATGAAATATTTATTTTTAAAACCCTTTAATAATTGAGAATGCAACGGCTTATAAGCTAAAATGAACCTATACAATTTTTAAAATTTGGAGAAGATGGTTAGGATTGTGGTCAAAAATAAAACTATGTTTAACTTTGTTCTTTTTGACCTTACCCCTGACCATCATCTTTTATATATAATTGTTTAAATTATTTCCAGAAATAAAAATAATAATTTAAACTATATAAACACCTAAATACAAATACAGCTAAAAAAAAATAATAAACTAAAAAATGAAATCCAGGTAATTCGAATATAATAACTAAGGATAAAACCAAAATATAATAATCCCTCGATAAAACAAAATAAAATAATATAATCTAACTAGTACATAAATGAATAACATAGAATGAATTCTGTACAATTTATGAATGGAATAGCAATGCTGATAATATGTGATAAATTGATAACATGTGATTTCAGTTTAGTACGACTTTTCCTTTTTAAGCCGGGCTATTTAACACACAGATTATTTTACGAAACTTGGTTGTTTGGGCTTGAGGGAACTCAAAACGTGATTTTTATTCTGAATTATCTCTATAGGAAGTTTGGTGAGTCAATTCTTAAAAAAATTTTCTTTTGAGGTTAATGACTTCCAATTTAATGAAATTTCTTTATTAAAAATTATCACCACATGTTACAATGTTTCGGGACCACTATCCCATATTCATGCATCTTAAACCTATAACAATAACAAAACTATCATAACAACAATATCCATTTCTATTCATTATAGTTCACACAATTATATTTACCTCATGATTTCTTCTAAGAAATAAGAAATTTTGGTTCTATAAATCTGGGGCAGTCCGTAGCTCAGTTGGTTAGGCTTATGTCTGTCATTCTGAGATCTGCGGACAGCGCCGGTTCGAATCCGGCCTGGGGGCGTTGACTTTTTTTATAAATAGCGGTCTCACAAAATAAAAAAACTTGACCCCCCTCGATGGTTAGATTAGGTCGGTCACCTGTCGATAGTTAGGCAATCATCACCTTCGCTGTGGATTGCCTTAAAAAAAAAAATGGTTTTAGACCATCTTTTCGCAAAAAAAGAAAGAAAGAATAGGGAGGTTGTGTCTTTGGCTTTCTTTGCCTAACAATGCTTGAAGTGGGTTTTGAAGATTCTATTAAGAAGAAAGAAGAATCGTGGAATGGAGGTTGCTATTGCAGATAGAGCTACAGTAGTCATCTCATATAATTAATACTAGCTTTCAAACAGTTTTCAAAATTAAAATCGATACATCTAATTAGTTACTTGTCGCAACAGTTGCTCCTATCTTTACGAAGCGATTTTACCTTAGAGCCAATCTTACATTTACAATTGAAATATTTTCTATCTTGAACTGAAAATACGTTATCGGCATTATTTATCGGTTTATGATGTTATACTTGTTATTAAAAAAACCGAAAATCTCATAGGCTAATAAATCGGATTTTGGGGAGAGAGGATGGAAGTAAAAACACGGGATAGGATGTTACCACGGGAATTGGATTTGCGGCATCCCCATAATTGGTGGTTAGCATTATAGTCTCCTCCAGCCATGAAGCGCGGTCCAAGCGTTCGGAATTAGGAATCAAGGAGGTTATAAAAAAGGTTATTACCTGGAGGACAGTACACAGCTGAAAAGTAATATGGAAAAGCGAGTTGAAATGATAACCGAGGTTGATTAAATAGCATCAGTTGGATTGAAAGGAATAAGGGAATAGCATGAGGATGCAAGAACCGGAAGTGCTGTCAGGATGGTCTGATCTATAAGTGATGTAGTCACGTATGTTTCAGTCAGGAGGGCTATATCAATGTGTTTATCATGTAGGGATAAGTCGAGTACACCGTTTTGTAGGCCATTTGCATTCCATAACACGACAGCTAGGCGTTTTGTGCTCATCGCTGGAAGTTAAGCGGGATTTCGGATAAGATTCTTGTGAGAAGGTTAGTGATGGATTATTGAAGATCTTTCAGGAAGGATGTGAGGATTGAGATTATATCCATTGGATTTTGGTAATGATGATATGGATCAGGAGCTTGGGATGGATAGTTTGTGTGACTAGAAGTACTTAGTGAGGGCTGGGTTAGTCGTGATTTATGTGGAGCTGTGGCATTTTGGTTTAAATTTATGATTGTGGTGAAATGATCTCTCTTAATAATTATTAAATACATATATCTTTACCTAACGCTTCCATACATATATACATAAAAGTTGTAGTTGCTATTATTATATAATTTTATATTTTAAAAAAGTGGCTTAGCAAGATTTATAAGGTTTTTTCATAATGTTTTTATTGTATTTATTATTTTAAAATAAAAATTAATCCAAAAATTATATATATATATATATTATCTATAACAAATAATTAACATAATTTAATTTAATAATAAATTAAAATTTATAGAAAATATAAGTAAATGATTAAAGTAAATTTGCAACAGTTTACTGTTTATATAATTAAACAGATCGTTAAGAAGGATTCAAACGAAGAGATATTGTCCCGGTGTTCTGAGTACAGTAACAATAAAATGATTCACACTATTTGTCACCTGATAGGACTGACGCCCTCCACACAGGCATAACGATTATCATCTGATGCCATTGAATCCCGGCTACAGTGGAGTGCTACAAAGGATCTGTCATCCATTTGATTGGGCTATCCGAGGCCCCAAAGGGTTCACTTCTCCAGGGGAACACGTCACACGGAGGATTAATCTGATGGGTTGGGAGTTACCTGGAGGGAAGCTTCCCGTTGGCTCACTAACTTCTCCCCATTGTAGTTACCGCCATTAGGAATCTGAATGCGACTCCACCCAACTTCTATTAGAGGAATACCGGCTGCTGGCCTGTGATAACACACATTAATAAGTCGATACAAAGCCTCCTTAATGAACTTTTAACTTATTTAAACTTGGCTCCCAACTTCTTATGGAGAGAAGAGAAGGAAGTTTTATCAAGTTGTACAACTAGTTGAGTGATTTTTTAATCTCTATTGTTTCCCCTAATGAGCCGACGGGTTTTTCATCGAGCTTCAAAGTTTTCAGTATTCCTCTCACAAGCAGATTAAAAGTAAAAGAGACGTGAAGCTAATCAAGAATCACTTCATCACACGGCTATTTACCTTGCATGATTAATTTCGTAATTAAATTTCCAATCCCTTTCCTAACCAAGCCCGCGGAAAGTTAGTTAATAACTTTAAGTGGATTCTACTCGAATCATTTAAGATAACAAAGTCTACAAACGATCCAATATCAGTAATGGATGGAAGGCATAATCTAAGTCTAAGAAGCAATAATTGCAACAGTTAATCTATGTGTTCACTCTGGAATACATAACTGCCTGAAGTATTCAATTCTTCAAGCCCGCAACTACAAAAAATTAACAATTACAAACATAATCATCGATGCAAGAAAGCGATCATACCCCAGTAATTAATTACAAAATGCAGCCAAAATATTAAATAAACCTAAACCAGTATAATAATAAACCGGATGTAGCCACTGTTCCAGCTCAACAACCAGGAAATTACGATTTTATACTTACTTATTGAAATCTTCAAAATAAGGAGAGAAACACTTTATTCAAAAAGATGTGCTGTCAAACTGCATAGAGTTGCTATATACAAAGCATAATCTCACCTAGTGAAAAAATTGTTATTGAAACTTACAATATATATTCATATTAAAGTATAGGTAAAGCATAATTAAACTAAAATACATGACAGTATTATATATTCTATTTTCCTCTCTCTCTTTCCTTTTTTTTATTATAATTATTCAGTATTTTTATCGAAATTTGTAAATGTGAAGGAGGATAACTATTTCTGTTCATCACAATCTTCACATTCAGTTGCAGTCATTTATTTATTTATATAACTCTGTAAATATATTAACTCCACATGCCAAATGTATTTTTTCTCCGATTTATCAAAATATAAGTTAAAATCTATCAGCAAAATAAATTTTAAATATATTATTAACATATATAAATAAAAATCTAATGTTGTATCACACATGAGTAAAATTGATTCAGAATTTTAAAAGCATATATCAAAAAAACTTACAAGAATACAAGGATATAAAAACAATAAAATATAAGTAATAAATATAAATAGTAATAGATATAAAATTAGTAAAAATACAAAGTGAGAAATAAGAAAATAATAATGTAAAAAAGTAATAAATAAAAAAAATTCAGAAATATAATAATAATTATAAAAAGTGATTAATACAACAAGTGATAAATATAAAAAATGATGAATTTAAGAAAATAATAAATATAAAAATACAAAAACAAAAAAAAATGTAATTATGTAATGTAAAACTAAACATCAAAAGTAATAAAAATGAAAATAATAACTATAAAAAGTCATAAATACATTAAGTGATACATATAAAAAGTAATAAAGAAAAAATGTTATACATAATACCGTATTTACAATAATAAATGTAAAGAGTA
>NW_027113957.1:59703-68865 GCF_000696795.3 Halyomorpha halys
TAGAACTCTAAAAACAGTTTACAATATAAGGTCACGAGGCCATCTTCTTTTCAGGCGCCTCGGAGGATTGCCAGGAATGGAAGAGGAAGCAAGGTAAGAAACGAGTGGGCTAGATCGGTTACAAGTATCGAAACTGAATTTCGAAAATAATGTAACTATCGAATCTACTATTTCCATTGGGAGAATGATAAACAAAGTAAATAAACAAAGTTTGGAAAAAAAATAATAATAATGAAAAAAAAATCGTCTCCTGTAATTATATAAAAGTTTCTGCATTGAATTTACAGAGAATAAGAAACCACTTTTTTTTTAGTAGGATTCATTTTAATTATTAAATATCAATCAAGACAAGAGAATCCTTAGAACCATATTAAACCCACACTGCTTAAAATAAAACTATATAATATTTTTAAAAAAGTATTTTATTTAAACAGTTCTTTATTCCATATTTTGGCAACGTTTCAGCCATTTCCGTTGGCCTTTTCAGATTTTTTTCTTCTACACACTAGTCACATTATTAAAAATGTTGTTCTCATAAATACTACTTCTGAAAGTATTAGTTATCATAGACTTTTCATCTACATTACATCAATATCGAACACAAAATTCATTTTTTTAAACACATATTAATGATAAAATTATATTAACTAAGATGTTTATTCATTCATATATTGGACAAACATTATTAAACATCGAATCAAAGGATGAATTCGTCTAGTCTTGACTTCAAGAAATAAGTCATTTTGTAAAGTATAGAAAATACAATGACCACTGGAGTAACTAATAAATTAAAGTTCTGAGCTGGTCAATTTAAAAAAAAATACATTAGAAAAAGAGATAAGCCCTCGAGCAGACTAAAATAGTTTCAGAAATGGTATAGCTTTGTTAATTTTCTAAAAAAATTTAATTTATGAAAGTAAAAGACTAATTTATTATACCATCAATATTTTTTGTAATATTTACGTTATATTAATAAAGCAACGATGATTGCTTTAATTTCAAATTACAGAAGAAATGATACTAAACGTCTGTTCAGTTCATTAGTAATTAGCAGTCAAAATTTGTTTTGTCCTTATTCCTGGAATTCATGAGAAAAACAACTATTTTTTCAAGTTCAAAAATAAACATAATTAGCTGATTTAATTGTCAAACAGGGAAGGTTTCTAAAATACTGTGACGACAGTTATAAATACAGTACAACTATTTATCTAGCTAGTTTAATTAATCCAATTAGCGAAATTAAACAGACAAAATAGAATAATTTTATAGAAAACCCTAAAGAGCACACTGTTAATTATCGTTTCTCATTAACTGAATTGTTTTTCCAATATATAGTACCTATTTATATATTGTATAAATGTATTCATTTATTTTTTTAACTTTTGTTCTATTATCTTCCTCTCTTTTTAATGCTTCGTTTTGAATTATTTATCTATTCACCAAAAACTATAAATAAATACACTTACATGAAAAAAATATTTTTTTTTACTCCTTACTTTTTTATTTTTGAACGAAGGACGGTAGATAAAATCACAAAATTTACATTTTATTTCGATTGAATATATATTGTCACTAAATACATGAATATTCTAACAGTATTAAAATTATAGCTATGACCCACAATTTAATATTGTGTGTCAGAGCCAATTGTCATCAACAGGTGAAACCCATAAAAAAAATGCACTAAAAACAATTTTTTATGTAAACTCTATATATATTTTTTTGTGATTTAGACTCAACTTAGTCAGAAACAAATTACATATATATGTACTATAAGTACTGAAGGATTGAGGAACGATTTGCTGAAGCTAAGAAATAAATTAATTGTATAGTAAAAACGGCGTCGATAAGACTCTTACGCACAACTCATCTGTCGTGCAGGCACTGTAGGTACACAGAGCCTGATTAAGGGTAATCCAGCTAATTCAATATTATTTACATTTATTTATCGCTGTATTATTTTATTTAATTGTTGATTATATTAAATTACTATTTTTTTAATGATTGATACCTTTATGTTGTAAAAGCATTGCATTTTATCCTGTGAAAGTTAAATACTTAGGAGCTGAGTGACCCGTCGGAATACAGTATTAAATAAAAGTACCTCAGGATTTATAAACGATACATACAAGGTTTGTTTCAAGGACCGGTTTGAGAGCAAACTGGTCCTTGGAACGAACCAACAGAGTATCTTCAAAGCTTGTTTATCAAAGGCATAATCGCCTGTTGTTAACTTTTTTTAAAAACTAATTTCGAAACATGCTTACAAGATTAAGGAATAATTGTTAAATGGATGCTTATGTATTAGATATAATTCTTATAGGAACCATAAATGAAAAATATCGAATGGCACCTAAGAGAGACGTAAAAACCTAATAATAACTTCAAAATAAATTATAGTAAATATTTAAATATTGAACAGTAGAAATTAAATTTTAAAACAAAAGCTGATAAGGAATAATAAGTTTCCTAATTGAGACCAATGTCGAAGGCCAACCTTCTTTTTTATATTTGGATAAAAAAAAACCCGCCTATCGTCTCTCGCTGAGTAAATTTGCAAATGATAAATATTTTATTAAGCTCAGAGTAGGACTTTATTTTAATTTCATTTTACCTTTGACTTCTTCTTTTATTTTGGATTCAAATAAGGAAAAAATTATATTATTCCTAATTAAGGGAATAAAATTGTTCTTATATATTTTTTCATCATCCGTATTTAATAAATGAAAGCTTTCTATCGCGGTGTCTTCAGGATTCTTTAAAATTTGGTTTATTCTTTATAGTGATGGTCAAAAAAAAATTGTTTCTTTAATTTAATACGTTTTTCTTTAAACTTAAATATGTACACGTGTTGCAGAATGCAGTTGAATTATGCTGTGTTTTATAGACCGTGTTGTGTAGACCTGAAAAGATAAATTAAAGATCTAAAACAAGAAAAAAAAACCTATAACGGTATGTTCATAACTCTTTATTTAGGAGATAATCACAGCGAAACTTTATTTAATACGAATATTTAGGTAATAATGAATAAAAAGGATGTGTTTTATTTTAATAATGGAACGTAAACATTATCATATATCTTAAATGTTGATTAAAGCGATTACCTTGAGCATTAAAAAAGGCTCGGCATTTCAGCACCAGTGTCCGAACAGCACATATGATATTGTTTCCCGAGTTTGACCGGCCTTGCACAGGACTTTGTTTAATTTATACCCAAAAAAAAGATCCAGTGATGTCAGATCTGCAGAGGTTGCTAAACACACATCCAGTGCCGTTGGACCACTGCTACTAAAGAAAAAAGGTGGCGGCCCTCTCTTAATGTTCAAGGTACTTCCTTTGAACAGCATTTTCATCCACATTACAATCCATATATGTTTGCTTTACTTTATATATATATATATATAAATTACAAAGGGCACTTCGCAGGTGGTTAATGAACAAGTGAAAAGGTCCATGCTGAACAAATCTATTAAAACAGGTATTGCCTTCTAGCTTTGTCGGTAGGTAGGTCAATTATAAACAAACACATTTCTAAATGTACCACCCCTTGTAACGTATTTTTCTAGGGCGTGGTTGATAATAGCCAATGAGGAAAAAAGATTCCTAAAAGGAGAAGCCTCTTTTTGAAACAAGTAGTGTTAGGAGTAAAGAGAACGGATTGAAGATGAAGACATAGAAGTAAGAAGACCGAAGAGGGGGCAAGATGCATTGACGAGACGAAATCGTAAGAAGGGCTATGAGACCTGGACCCTTATGTGCAAGGCGACGCTTAAGCTACTAAACCTCATGGCATGAATCATCCAAATGAGCAGCTTAAGTATATATTAGGCAATAGGTAATAATGTAATAATCATATATTACGGAAACCATTTATCTGGATCATTTCAATCAATTTAATAATATAATTTATCAATAAATTGTAAATAAATACTTATTTGCTTTATGTAGTTTATTTACTATTAGATTACACAAAGCCACCCCTTACTATATTATATAATTAATGGTAATGATATTTTTTAAAAGAAAGATATTTAATTGGTAACTGGTAAACGCACAAAAAACCTCTGGAAAGAATCTAATTATAATAATAGTTTTGCAGGACTTAGTATAAATTAATTAATTGACTTATTCTTGGATAATTGCCTTCAATGATTATCCTGACATCCTGAGACAGATACATAGCAACATATATATCATCACTTTTATCAATTCTATGACATATATATTACGAGTTTATATTCTTATTTATTTAAATTGATTATTAGTAATATATTGTAATTTAGGTGTGTTCTATTTATGTTAAAAAGATAAGTCACATTGGGTTAAAAGAGAAAATATGAAAACAAAAAGAAAGAAGAAAGATAAAAAAATCATATACTATTATTATATATTTTTTTTCAGGTTATGCCTATATGTTGTACGATTAAAAAAAAATGTCTGATTAGATTTGAGTAAGTAGCAACCCGATGAAGTTGGGTTTTTAAATAAAGTCTCTCTCTCTCTCTCTCTCTCTCTCTCTCTCTCTCTCTCTCTCTCTCTCTCCCTCCCTCCCTCTCCCTCACTCACTCTCTCTCACTCACTCTCTCTCTGCCTCTGTCACCCTTCCCCTCTCTCTCTCTCCCTCTCTCGTGTAATGTTTACATTTCATTGATAAAACATTCAGCACTCATATAAATTTATTTTTTGCATCCTAAGTGATGCATAACAATGAAAATCTTTTAGACGTGAATATTTCTTTAAAAAATTGTTAACTAACATAGTAAGCTTACTAAATATATAAGCATTAATGAATCACACTGGGTCATCTGGAGCCTATTTTACACTTAGCTTTCACATAGTGGAAGATGAAGCTTAAAATAATGAAACCGACTCCTTATTTCATCCACACAAAAATTTAAGAAATAGACAAATATAGACAAAAATTAATTCTTTAAAACATTATATACAAGTTTTTCTTAAAATTTATTTCAAAATGTTTGTATTTCCTAGCTGCCTTTTATTAGGTAATTTTTTCCTTGGGGCTTTCATCTCCATAATATTTAAATTAATATTATACTCAACTCATATACTAAGAAATTTACTTTTAAACAGGTTCGATTTGAATGGGACGCTGAGAAAGGTAGCGTCAATAAAGGAACCTTAGCTAACTAGGTCGTTGGAAGGTACAAGTCTAGAGATGGGCCTGGATTATTCCCCAGGGATTCGGTCTCAGGCAAGTCTAAACTAGGCAAAGCCTTGTACTCCATGTCCCATTAAACTATTTTACTTTAAATTCGAGTTTCTTTTTCCTAAATCCCTTATAATTAAATCAATCATTTAAAATTTGTAACGATTTTCTATTATAATAGTAATATCGTAAGCCTGGCATTTGAAGATAGCAATCATGAAGAACAAAGGCTATACCCTCAACAAACTAATACTCCACAAACATCTTGTTCTCAATCCTCATAATCGTAAAGTTGATTAAATACGTATTTCCTTTACTTATATGTATTAGGCCTGTTTAAGTATCGCTATATTTTTTTAAATTATTCCTTTAGCAATCCCAATTCCTTTCTTTATACTATTCAATTTTTTACCTACCTCCTCTGTCACAATATCTTTATATCGAATCTCCACTTATTCTTTTCTTTTTCTAACATTTTTTAAAATATTTCATTAACCCCTGGAATTTATTCACAGTATTCCACTTCATTTCCATAACTTTTTTGTTTATATCCAATGCATGGAACTAATTAGTAAAGCTAATTACACTAATTAAAAATTAATTAGTGAAGCTACAAATTTCTGAAACAAAACGAAAGATTTATTTTTCTGTAACAAAATAGTGCACGAGTGTCCGACCTTCTCAAGGATGGAGCAAACCATTATTTTTGTTTTATGTGTATTTATTTTTTTTATGAGGAGGGAAAGATGAGTGAGAGATGAAATGGAGAGGAGTGAGAGCAGTTTCTACTTTCAACCATTAGTACGGTTACCTTTTACCTTTACGATTACCTTCAGTGATTGATACAGGATTGATTTATAGATTAAAAAATATTGGGCCTACCACCAGTTTGGTCTACTTAGCTTAGATCGATCTGATCGCTTCACTCTTAACAACCATTCATCTCCCGAACGATAAAGAAATATTTTCATTGCCTAGAAGGATTATTTGGCCATTATTAAGCCTCATCAGCATACCACGAAAGCAAAAGAGATGAACTTTCATAAGACAGTATTATTAGATACACATATTTGATTGGTCGGATAAGCGGCTATCCGATTGGCCTGTAGACCTGAAGCTGATTGGTCGACAGTTTGTTCGTGGGTGGTTAAACCGGATAATGAGACGTTTTCTGGAAGAGGTTCTGATTAGGTCAGCGCCGGACCGAGGGAGCCATTACCGAAAACAGAGCACTCTGGCTAATGAGCACTGAATCGATAGAGAGCGGAGTCCGCTATCCGCTCCTTTGTGGCGCATCCTTTGCACGCCTCCAGTTCGTCTGGGCTCTGATAACGCCAACGATTGTGGCAGTCACTTCCTAAGATTGTTCTTATTCAAATTGGGATTCATTCAGAATAACTGATGTTGAGAATTGAATGCGTAAGTTTCAAAACGAGCCTAAAGACGAAGTTTATTTTAACGTTTACCGAGGTTAATTGGCTTGTGACCAAGTTAGAAAACTAGTAACTATCTATAGAGAGGTAGTTTCTGTTTTTGTTTCAAAAACAGAAACAAGTTATGTTTCATGTTTACTGTAGTCTCAGCAGATATAAAGTCGATCAGCAATACCGTCTCTCAAAAAAACACAATTACCATAACAATACAAGAAGACAATACTTTTTTGTTTTAAGGACATTAAACCTAATATAACCTCAGAGGTAGGATTATACTATTTGGCATAACAGCCAAGAAAAGTGAAGCTAAAAAAGGGCTTTATGATGAACTCGAGGGGAGGGGTGGGTGAGGAGTAGGAGCCAATCATCAACTGCCTTCTGGTGCTTTTTAGATAACAATGGCGGACATTATCTTCTCACAGTGTACATGAGTTTCGGAGGTGTCGTCCAGTCCTCTCATTTTTATTTCACTTTTCATTTGAAGAGTAGGGTATACCATCCCTCAGACTGAGACTATGATAAACAATGAAAATTAACACACAGCCTCCCTTAAGACGTCTGTTCCCGAAACTGAAAGACCATTTACCGTAAGGCAATGCATCTCAAATATCGAGGTGAAAGATGCAAAAATGGCATTTCATTGCCATAGATGAGCTATCGCAGCATCTTTAGAAATGTATCGATCAAAGTGCGGTCATGCAAAAAAATAGAAAGATGTTCAACCTTTTAAACTACGCAAACATTGCATAAACTAAACGCAATTTAGTTTTTCTAAAACAACAGGAATTAAATCATGAATTAACCCCCAAAATTGATGATTCACTCAGTTCAATAAATTTGTTTCGTTGATAGCTATAATCGGTGAAGATTTAATATACTGTCTTGAGCAATGTCTATTTCTTGAACAGTAAAATCTAATGTTTTGTCTCTAGCTCTCAGTGGTACCAAAGACAATCAATCATGTCTACTATATTTTTTTAAACACTTCCAGAAGCGTTGCTCCAGTGTTTAATAGAGATGAAAGAGGGCATAATCTAATATTCCCTAACTAACCGGATAGAATTAAAACTGTATGTAACTCAAACACTTGACATTACATTGTTAAAATCTGAATTTCATAGATAAAAAAAATTGATACTGACAATATACTTGAGTAAAAAGGTCAAATCGGGAAATTTAATTTAGTTCTCAAATTTCAAATGTTAATGGAAAGGGGGAGGCAGCCATAAACTACTCTCATGATGACGTCACAGACATCACCTTAAGACTAATTATTGTTATTCTAAAAAATATTATAGTAAAACCGTTATAAATAAAAAAAAGCGTCAGATATGAGAAGAGAACCCCAACTGAGACTCACATCTTTCAATATTCATTTTTGTTAAAAATTTATCCGCTACTTAAACGACACAGTTAAATTAGGCCAATCTTTTGTTGATCCCAAATATTTTGTTCAACTCGATAGACACCAAAGTTCTCAAAGTAGTTTTCATTCAACTTTTGCTGATTTCGACATAACTTGACTCATGAGAACGCTTATTTTGTATTTTATACAGAATTTCATATTGTATACTATGTACTGACAATTTAATTTTACACCACGCCTTCATTACACCGACGTTTCAATCAATATGTAAATCACCGCTAGATGGTATGGACATTGTATAAATATTGTCTTTTCGTCCTTTAGACAAATTTGCACCTGCCAACAGAACAGCGAACGCCCGTTTAATCATTGGTAATGAGTGCTTTCGGGCGACAGTGCTTTACCTAAATTAGAATATTGGAAATTTGTTCATTGAGTGCTAACGTTCATTCATATTCCATCAAAGGAAAAAGGGAAGTAAGAAAGCACTCCAGCCAGAATGAGCAGGTTATACTTATCTACTTACAAATCTATACCTTGGGTCTTCAAAAAACAAATTCAACCAAGAACCCAATTGGATTGGAATTGGGAAGGGCAGCTTCTGAAAGGAGAACGACTAGAGGACGCTATAACGTCCGGCCCATATTGCTTCAATATTGACAATTATTCAAGTTAAGAACAATCAATTTACCCATCATTGACATTTAGAAAATATTCTACGTACTCAAATTTATCGAACATTATATATTTTAGCTTACAGAGTTACATGTCATTTTATCGTAATAAAATTATTATTTTTTTCAAACGTATGGGATAATGAACAATTGTTATATGGAAAATGTGTTTTTTTATAATTAAAAATAAATAGTAAAACCTCACTCAGTAATTATTAGTTTTATAATCGTACGATACATAGAAGGAAAGATTGGAGATCCATCCTTGACAATTTTGCATTCGATTCAATGGGGTGAAGCTTCTTAGGACAAGACCTGTTGCTGTTCAACATCTAACCCCTAGGTTCTCTTACCCTAACATTTATTATTTATTTTTAAGTTTATATACCAGTACTTAAGATTATAGTTTCACAGTTTAACCTTTGTGTATAATAAACTCCCTAACCACCCAAACCCACTCGTTTCTAAACTTGCTTCCTCTTCCATTCCTGGCAATCCTCCGAGGCGCCTGAAAAGAAGATG
>NW_027113957.1:69555-88532 GCF_000696795.3 Halyomorpha halys
AGAGAGAGAGAGAGAGAGAGAGAGAGAGAGAGAGAGAGAGAGAGAGAGAGAGATGCTGTTGTTTTTATGAATTGCTGTCCAACCGTAAAATATTCTATCTTGTGTCGAATAAACTTTTAAATATTCATGTCATCAGCAACATGTTTCAGCAGAAAAACGAATAATTAACACACTTTATTTATTGACTCTTTATTTATTGATGTTTGCCTTTCCCCTGAAAATGCATATATATGTTTTTTTCGGCAATATTAGGTCGAAAACAATAGGCGTAATGTCCGAGGGCTCTTGCCAATGCGCCGTAGGGGGCGAGAAAGAAATATTTTAAAATTTTAATAATTTTTTATACTATCATTTCCAAACCTTTTCTCAGTGTGAGCAAAATGTACGTTAATGGATTTTTTTTATTTTCTTGTAGAATGAGTAAAACAATTTTGATTGAGTGATTTTAGATGTATACAATTTTCAAATTTCGCTGTTAAAAAGTTAACCTGATTTGTTTTTAGATTTTATCACTCTATTACGGATTATCAAAGGATATTAAGACCACCTTTGCTCTTCGTTGTAAACCTCCACTATCACAGTATCTATTTCTAACACATGTGAATCAGCTTTGGTACTCAGAACTCCATCTTGACCAAGACTTACTTAAAATCCCGATACTAGACAGTAACAACAAGAAACCACTCCTAGATTTCGGTTACTACACAACCAACCTGATCAACGATTTTCCACATTTACAAAAAGAAGACCTCTACACTACGATAATCAGACCAATTTGAACTTTGAGGCTCTACCAAACCATCAAATTCTTACCGTATCCTATCCTTACAATCTGAAATACTTCCTAAAATCCTTAATGC
The DNA here is from genome assembly GCF_000696795.3 of Halyomorpha halys. Classification (NCBI taxonomy): domain Eukaryota; kingdom Metazoa; phylum Arthropoda; class Insecta; order Hemiptera; family Pentatomidae; genus Halyomorpha; species Halyomorpha halys. The sequence goes on from NW_027113957.1 coordinate 70,416, forward strand.
ACCTTATTAGGTCACAGCTAAACTCATCCATAAAGACCTCAACATCCCGTGGGTTGCAGGATTGACCCGAAATAAATTTAACTCCTTTCATTCCAAATTCCTTACCCACCCAAACCCATCAGTTCTTAATCTCTCATCCTTAACAATCGCTTATAATCCACCGAGTCTGATAAGATGATGCCCTCGAGATTTTCTAATTTATAACAATGATTGAAGCACCATTGGGTGGTTCCTTCCCAAGATTATTATGTGTTCTGAAACATTCATAACATTTACTTCTTATATTGTTTTTATACAATTGCAAATATCAAAAATATATAAATAATAAAAAAAAAATTAGAATAATGATTTTTTTTTTTATAGAGATGTCCAGTGTTCCAGTAAACTCCTCAGGATAACCGAATCCAAAGTTACTTTAAGTATTTAAAAAAACGAGGTTTAACTCTCCTAACTAATACCTTATACATTTAGTGCTCGAAACAAAGAAAAATTCATCAACGTTCATATCTTTGCGTAAATGGGACAAGGTGGAATCTTATTCCGGTTTCTTATTGTAATTTTTTTTTATGAGCAAAAAACACAAAGGCCAACAGGAAAGAGAACATTTTGAGCAAAAAAAGAAATTATATTAAATTTGCTATGAAAACTATATTTAAGAAATCACTGGTTACTCAACCATAGTCACTATCGTTTTAAATTATACCTATTTATATTTCGTCACAATTTTAAATTAAATTTCAAGTACGAATAAATTTGAAATGTTTTTTTGTATTTTTTAAACTTCAAATCGTTCTCACATCTGTTTGTTTATTTAATCCAGTAAATCTGATGTACAACTAAACGTTTCACTCCATTACATACACAAACAACATTCCTTAACGTACATGCATGGCATTCCAAACAGTTCCAACATTCCACCAGTGACGCATACTCATGACATGGAAATTTAGCAGATATAAAAAAATTAAAATCGATAGCGAAGAAAATATAAAGAAATTTGATGCTCCTCAAGAATATCGTAAACTCTAGAAAAACATACTTTAAATGAAAAACTTACTTCGAGGTTAATGGTTTTAATAATTTGTATGCTATATTAAAGCTCATTTTATTTGCTATCCAATTAAACTATAAGGTATTGGCTCTTAATGATGTATTCTTTATTTACGAAAAAGTATGTTTGGATTTAAAGTAAAATATATTTTGAACACAGATTTATAAATATTAGATTTTTGAGTAATGACCGGTGTAAATTGAACTGAGAAAGTAATATAGATTTTTAATTTTTTTTTATTTAATATTAAATCTGGACAGTCCCTTGATTATTATATTTTAAAATAGAACCCTCCTCAATTCATCAACTTATTTTAGCCCAAACTACTACGCTTCATTAAAACAACATTTTTCGAAAATATAGTAATAAAATATATTGTGTTCTACAACAAATCCTCTCTTAAACCCTACAATCCATTCAGCAGTGTTTAAACAATGTCTGTTGGACGCTAAAACAAATAAGTTATGCATGTAAATCAAACTTTGTAGCATCAAACAAGAGAAAAAGGGAATAGACAGGCTATCGACAGACTGAATAAATAAAGTGGGAACTCATGTGTACACTTCTATAGATGTTGCAGGCACTCCGTACACATGTGTGCTTTTCACTGGTCCCACGCTCTTTTTTTTTTTTTTTTTTCAAGTCTTTCAAGTCCAGGAAAAGAAATTTGTACAACACAAAACATTATTACTTTTGGGAATTATAATCATTACCCCAAAATAAGTTAATTATCTTAAGTGAAACCAGAGGCTTTTTCAACCAGCGTACTCAAGGCGACCTTCAAATATTAGCTGTGTCAATGTTAAGTGACACACAAGCTGCCTCTTATATGAGGTCATCAGGTACATATGAGCTCTCGCGGCATTGATGAGTGAACAACAAATTTTTTTTTATTTTAAGAAGGTCACTTATAGCAGTGTCAAAAATTATCTAAAATACTTTCTAATTTAAAGTAACTAACAAACGATAATCAATTCTAAATGTAAAAACTAACGAAGAAATAAATTAAAAAGAAGTTGAAATGAGGAACGAAAGACAAATCCTTTCAACCTAATAGTAGAGACACATTTAAAAAATAAATATTGTTCAAGAGTATTTCCCTTTATCTTTATACCTCAAAATTTAAAATCTCTAGTCATTAAATCATATGTATATACCATTATACATTATATATTGTATATTGCTATAAGAAATATTCCTTTATATTTACATCTATATCCCCTATCTATAATCTCAAAATTACCATGTTGTAAGAGTGAATCTAATATGTGACGATAATGATATCCGAAAATTAATTAATTAATAAACATTACAAATACAACAGACGTTCGTTCGGACAATGCTTCGATCCCGAACATATGTAATTATACGTTTAATCAATAGGAAAGGATAACTAAAATGTGGTACTTCAATACTTACTGGTTCCAAAATGGCTATTTTACTTCCATTTATAGGTTAAGTAAAAGCTATGATAACTAAATTTACTTGTTTCCGTAACAAATATGGAAACATGAAAATTTCTTTTCTCATTTAATTTATTTTATATTTTTTTCATAGTCTATAATTATGCATTTTTAATATTATTAGCAATGAGAGATATTAATTATTCTAAATAAACAAAGTTATTGTCTCACAATTCTATATTAATTCATATCCAACGTATTAATAAATATCCAACGTTTCGGCGAAACCGGCGATCGTCAAGCAAATATAATTCGTCACAATTAATTTTAAACATGAGTACTATTGCTTGTAAATTTAGTTGTCTTTCTGTCATTTTAATAATAGGATCCTGATTTAAAGGAAGCAGTATATAATTTTTTTTATAAATGTCACTAGATATCCGGGAATGTTAGTTATACATAATTATGAGAGATAGTTGACCGTGGATGATGAATGAGGAGAAGATGGTTGGGGGTGCGGCAATGAAAAATGAAAAACACAAATAAGTTCGATTGACTTATTTTAATGTGCCAACGTTTCGGCTAGAGTTTCTAGCCTTCTTCAGGGCTAAAAGTTATCTTGTTCATTAAAAGTTATCTTGTTCATTGTTTAATTATCTTCAGGGCTCTAGTTACCTTGTTCTGTTTTTAGCCCTGAAGAAGGCTAGAAACTCCAGCCGAAACGTTGGCACATTAAAATAAGTTAATCGAACTTATTTGTGTTTTTCGTTATATACATGTTAGCTAAACAACGTATTCTATCCAGAAAGGGAGGATCAAGTTTTCATTTCATAGGACCACCACAAAATAAAAGTCAACCGGATTCGAACTAACGGCGCTGCAGTTAAGAGTTCCTCTTAACTCCCTCGACAAGACAAATCCAATGTATACAAATTGTTAACCCACTCCCTTAATGCCAATTAAAAGCAATGAATGAATTGGACTAACAAGACTATTAGTTAACAACAATGCAATACAGCTGTGCCAACACCCGTCACCTTTCACACCTACATAAATGATAAGACATTGAGCACACTTATGCAAAGCTAACTGAAGAGACAGGGGACAAGGTGAAGCCATTAAGGGGGCCAGAGCAACTAACTAACTATCCGGAGGGACCACATCATTATACTGGGCGTCACTTCCTGCTGAATCGGCATCACCTAATGAGTGCCACCTGGACGTCACTTGTCAAGGAGGATCTGCCGGCAGGAGTATCTATCACCTTTCTCGCTGGACTCAACTGCCAAAATTGAGAATGTTAATTATTTTAATGTTAAGAAATATATAATTAATATATCAACGATTTAAATAGAAATTATTCTCATATAAAACAATTAGCTGGACTAATGTTTAATGCATTTAAACTTACACTTGTTTTTTTCTGTTATTTTGCCAATTTATGTGATTAGATTCTTGATTACGGTTATTAGAAAAAAAAATATGAAAAAAATATCTTTAAAGGAACAAGACCAAAGATTGAACCCGAATATATTTCAAAAGAAAAACTAGGTGGTATGCGTTTCATCACTTACTACCCTGAAAGGCCGAAATTTCAAGTATTAAATTTTTATTTCTTTGTTTAAACAAAAATTCTTATTTTAGTGTTTCGTTTAGTGTTGTGCAAAAACGAAAATAAACTTTGTTTCTCTGTGACAATAGGGAGATTCCTTTTATTATTATTATTTTTGCTTATTTTATTATTAATATTTCTAACTAATTGTAAACAAAATTAATGGTACGGAGATTTTTTTTTTTAATTTGACTATTCAAATTAGTTGAACACCTACCTAATATTGCAGATTACTTGGGTCATTAGTATTGAGTTTAATAAAAATCGTTACAGCCGGTTTAGAGAATAATGAAAAAAAAGTGTAAAATCGATTCTCAAAGTTGACATAATAATAGGCATACACTAGTCTTAAATACGTGATTTCAGTTTCATAAGACTTTCTATTTTCGCACACATATTTATGAGACTTGAACATCAAAACGTGTATTTCCCTTCGAAAACTGGAATTTGAAATTTTGCTTGATCACAATACTTAAGCTTACTAAACATTAAAATTAATCTTTTAAGGAAATTTTTTTTTTATTTATTTATTTGTTGATATTTACAACTGTATAAAAAAATACAACCAGTAAATTTGATCATAATGACATAATGATATGATACAGGATGTAGAGAAACTACCCAGTAGTAGAACTCTAAAAACAGTTTACAATATAAGGTCACGAGGCCATCTTCTTTTCAGGCGCCTTGGAGGATTGCCAGGAATGGAAGAGGAAGCATGGTTAGAAACGAGTGGGTTTCAGTGGTTAGGGAGTTTATTATGGAAGGAATAATATCGGGTTCGGGCTAGATCGGTTACATTAACGAAAATTAAAATGAATATAAAATTTCTAATAAAGTAGTTCAAAAATTAAATGATAATAAATTAGTATAGTAGTTCGATAATCTACTCCCGTACAGGCACAAAAATTAACTGTGAAATATGACTGTAACGTGGATCAAACTCACCTTATAGAAAATATCACTGTCTGGGGGAGATAGGAGGTGAAATGACATATAATTACCACTCTCATAAAAACATATCCACAAGAGTCCTGGAGTTAGAAGTTAAGTGAAATAGGTTTTCCTCGTTTTGGCGGGAATCTGTTACAGTATGCCTAGCCTTATAGAACCTTCTAGTAGGTACTGAGAAAAAATGAGATCATGAATGGAAAAAAAAAATGATATTTTTTCTGCCATCAAAGGCAACAACTTGAGTTGTGAGAAAGGTAAAGGAGATAGGTATTGACATTTTAAGTTTAAATTTAGATCTCTTTACAAATTGATACGAAGATAAAAATCGTTGAACAACAAGCTGAGGTTATCTATTGATTAGTGGGATCAGTTAAAGTATTGGCAATTTCACATTTCTACTATGATCTCATTGAAACTTAAATGTTGTGGTAGAATGGCCCATAAGAGTAACCAAACTTTAACTTTTAATTTGGTTTAATTTAATTTGACTAATAACAACTGAATCAAACTAAAAGTCATCAGTATAAGATTTCAAATAATTAAATACAAAAAAATATCATAGTTAACGTTCAAGGAGAATCGTTAAAACCAAGAAAAAATTAAAGAGAAAAAATATTTGATTTCATTCTGAGATTACAAGAATTAATTAACGGTTTAGGTATCATCATTAAAACACACCGAGTAATCCTAACCAACGATAGGAAAGAAAGAAGAAAGAAAAAATCACGGGCTTAAGGAAAATAAAATGGACTTGGAAACCCTATTAGGGGTACAATAATGTTATGAAAATAATCACAGTAAGAGGCTAATAATTAAAAAATATATATATATAAAAAAAACTTAAAGCGGCAATTAAGAATCATCTTACAAAATAAATATAAGTAAAATTATTCATAAAAAATAAAGCAATAAAAAAAATAATTTAGTTTTCAGGCTATATACATGTTAAGCCACCTCAAATCGACTTAGTCTCCTAGCCAGAAAGCTTAAATAAAAAAAAAACTAAGCTTGCTCGGTGAAACATTTATTTGTAAAGTACTTAAAAAAACAGTAAATTAAATTTGAAATAAAAAGAAACTTCCAAAAAATAAAGATTTTAAATTTAAAAAAGGAAGATTATAGTTTTTTTTAACGTATTTATGAACTCCGATGGGTCGGGGACCTGAAGTTCATTCCGTATGGTCGGAGACAATGTTCTCAAAAACGTAGGTGGGCCCACACATTGATGCGGCGGTCCAATAATCACGCAGCAAGGTCTGGTGACTGGGCGACTGTACATAGGCTACTGAACTTAGGCCACAAAACATTGTATTGTTAGAAAATAATCCCACTGGCGGTATTTCACGATAAACACCATAACACACGTATAATTCCCCTTCATTTAAACTAAAACATACTTCACAAAAAAATACATAGTAAATAATATAATTAAATATATTTACTCTCTAATTAACAAAATAATTACATATTAATTAATATATATGACGTTTACAATACAATTTAAATTCAAGTTTTATAAACTTGTCCTTTAACTTTAATTCTGTGCAAGCAAATAAAGTAAAGAGCATCCCTAGATTAAAAATATATAATCGATATATATGTATATAATATAGTAATAAAACATTTTTAAATATATGTATACAAAATTTCAAAATGAATTAAAAATGTATATATTTTCTTGTATAAAATATAAATTATTCACTTCTTTTTTTATAATTTCCTTAATTTTGAACACTTAGATGGTCACTTATAACCGTTCTAATCATGAAGAAAATTAATTAGTGTAAGTACTTAGTAGTTTTTGTACTTTTATTAATGGACTAATCCTTTTTTTTTCGTACACCAAAGGAAGCATTTCTGCCATTTTGTTTCGTACAGACCAGTATACTTAAGCTTTATTCACGTCAATCCTGTCTGAAACTAAGTCCGCCGTTTCCGTATATGTAAATATATCTCACAATCTCCAGACAGGACGCAGTCTGAATACTCTGCCATTCCTATCCTCTTCGGGTTATGCTAGATGATCAGTAGATGGCCATGTCCAGTGGCCAATCTGAAGTGTACCACTGCCTCTTAGGGTCTAGCAATGCCGCCTAGTTCTAACCCCTCATATCCCCTACTCCTTTATTTTGTTCTTTCAGTGATGACGCTTCGGGCCATTTCTTTCAAAATCCATAGACATGTTCCTGACAAACAGGAAGAAGCGGTTGTGGTTGGCTAGCCCCTAACCGTGCAAATCGACCCGCCTCCTCATTCTCATATATACCGCAATGGGCTGGAATCCATTTCATTAACAATGTTTTAAGTATTTATTTTTTCTTTCTATAGTTTTCCGGCATGTGAGAATTCCAGCATTAGTCGAGGGATGTACAGACGCTATTTCCAGCAGTCCTGCCCTCGAATCCGACAGCAGAACTATCTTCTTTTCAGTGACGTGATTCAGTTTTTCTAAAGCCAAAGTAATAATAGCTACCTCTCCATTAAAATTGGTAGTATTTGCTCCAGCAGGTGCTGACAGTTGGAAAAGGCTGCTATTGATACCTGCACCAGCATTTTTATTTGCTCCTGTAGCTGAGGCGTCGGTGTATGTATGGATCGAACTGATATTATTAGCTTTAATTCATTCCTGCAACAGGGCCTAGGTAGTTTCAAGTAAGTATATAGAAGAAAAACAACGTTTTTTGGCAAGTGCGCATTAGCTATTGGAAACAGGACGCTTGGTTCCGTACACGAGAGCCGTCCTCAAACCAGATAATTGAGTTGCAGATCTCAGAGAACTGCGGGTGGTGCCGGTTCGAATTCCACGGTTGGTCCCGGGGGTGTTGACTTTATTTCATTAAGTGGTGGTCCCACAAAATAAAACACTTGACCCACCACCTTGGTTATAATTGGTTAGTCACCTGTAGATAACCCTATGTCAAAAATTACCAAAAGGGGGGTCAAAAGGAAATAATAATAAAAAAATGTAGAACAGATACACTCAGGGGTCTCTAGCGCGGATAGATTCATTGAAAAAGCATTTCGAATATTTGACACCATCACAATAATCTCCTTACCTACTGGTAAGGAAAGAGAAACAATAGAGGAAGTAACACCGACATATTAATAGCATTAAAAGTTAGAGTTTCAATTCTAAAAATGACGTTATTAAAAATTAGTCTTTCTTTATGCAACTTAACGATGTCAGACCATTAAGAACTCTTAAATATTACATGACTTCTTGACAAACGAGAGCTATTAATGCTGGTTAATATTTGAATGAAATGCATAACAACAACGGTTTGCTATCAAAGAGGACTAGAATTAAAGAGTGAATAATTTATGTAATTGTTATTCCACATCTCTAGTATTGTCCTTTCATTAGCCGACCTATTTCAGGCGTAGTATTGACCACAACAGACCTTGATCTATAATTATCATCGGTGTCCGTGAATCATTACTAATTACACGATTTTATCAAGTTGGGCGTCGGTTTTAAAGCAAATGGTACTAAAACAACTAGGAATTAAAGGCTATTTAATCATTTCATTACATCATGTTTATTGCCTTCTATACTCATCATCTATCGCGTACTTAAATTCTTAGCTAGTACCTCAGAGAACCTCATATAGTGTATCTTTTATATTAAATTAATATGAACAGTAATATTAATTAAATAGTACAAGAAAGTAACATGTGGTCATTTTCTTCTTTTTTTATTTTTATTTTTAGCTTATCAATTGGGTCATTAGTGGGTTAAATAATAATTATTAATTTAAAGTGCTATGGATAATTACAATATAATAATTAAATTCCAATAAAAGATGGATGTACCATTTTATTTATTTATTATCATTATTATTATTTGATGGTAGAAGAGAAAGTTGTACCAGTGGACAAAATTTGATGTTCATAGGTAGCTGTGAAACAGGTTTGAAATTAAATAGTATTTTCTAAATGTTTAACTAACCTAAAATAACACTGAATTATATTAATTGCGATTTTAATTATCTAAATGCTGAAAACAATTATTTTTATATTTTGACACATCCCAGTTGAATCAATGCAAGGAGAACGTTGAATCATTGGACAGAGTTTTTATTCATATAAGGCATTATAAACACGTCCATAAGTATATGCACTTACTAGTCATACTGCACCAACATTCTCAACTTCTCTCTTATGTTGAACAATGTTTCTTGTAATCCTATTTCTTTTATCAAATAAAGGATACATTTGCTGATTGATTATGTTATGACTAGACTTTTCATTCCCGGCAATCCCGAAGTGAATTGCTAATCATAAAAACTAGACCCTACAACCCAAATTGTTCAAAGTTTTCAAATGCTCCTTTAATTATATCATTAAGAGAGTGTCGAAAATGGATCTTGTAAAGATTTGAGGGAAGATTCAGAGTTAGAATAAATGGCCGAGCGGTAACAGTTTCTGGGGACAGTAAAAAATGCGCGATTAATTTCGAAAGGTTCTGCAGAATATTCCGAAGTGGTTGTGACAAAATTGATCGAGATTGATTTTTGAAAACAACAACAGCGTTTACTTGTTCATATATTTTGGAACCATCTGTGGGTAGCTTTCAACTGTTCGAACTCTTTTAATGTGATAATTGGGGGTCAATTTTAGCTGAAGTAGTTATTTTTGACGGTTAGTATGGGTAATCGCCATGGTTCCACCTGAGAAGGATATTGCTTCATAACATTAAGAAATTGAAAGCTATTCTAGGAGGTTTCAGGGATCAAATATGCAAGAGATATGATCATATCCTTACATATGATAAATGGAAATTTCTGAATAGAAACAAATGCATCTTTAATTATGCAGTGTTTCACAGGAAACCATATTTTTTCGAGAGGGTGATGGAGGAGGAAGGACACAAAGTGTGGAACTTCATTTTCTGGTCATCAAAAGCAACTCGCTTGCGATCGCGCAGTTTAATTTTACGATTTTTGTATGTAATTTTTGAAGGAATAAACAATAAATAAATATGTTTAAACAACGAGTAATTAATAAAAGTAGAGAAATCTGAAATCCTAAAAGATCCAAATATATATTATATTTCTATCTAATGGTAAGATATAAAGCTATTCAACATAACTACAAACAGAGTGCCTACGCCATCAGTTAGCCGAGACACTGCCTACCGTTATCTTGGGTTGCCGTTCGACTGGTCCGATTATGCAGGCAGTTAATTCCGTGGAGTGCGAGAGCTCCTTCCGGCTAATGAGTCGTTAAGATCAGATAGTTTCTTCTCGGCAAACTTTATTTTACTCCTCTGAGAAAATTTTAATAGAAAAAAGAATGACATTTTTTTTCAATATTTAAAATAACATTTAGGCGGTAAGAGGTATTAGTTACAATATTATAATTAAATATTTTATAATATTAATATAGTTTTTTAATATTAATATTACTCATTTCTTTTCCTCCGTCTTTGATATTAATTAGTGATGAAATGGGTTATTTCGTGGAGGAAAAATAGCAAAAGCATGTAAGAACTTGTAAATTTGAATGTTGAATGTTTTATAAGTAACCAAAAGGGAATTGACCTTTTTAAACAAGATAGAAAATTAAAATAAAATATTGTTACTATACGCCAATTTAAAAACTTACTACGATGTAAACTTAAAAAAAAAAAAAAAAAAGAAAAAGCGAGCTGACATGAAATAATTTTGTAGCACCCAGTAACCATAACACTCAAATCATGATAGGCAAATATTTTTAGTCCCTCTCACTAATGTTTTTTTTTCTCACTAACGTTACTAATTATTAATATAATTTACAAAAAAATAAACTATACTAATGTAAAAATTCTTCCCAAAGAGCACTAAAAAGTTGATCTCTTAATAATTTTTTCAATCTTCTAAGCTGTTCAAGACACCAAACAATGTCTCAGTTCGGTCAATCTAGACCGTTAAGTGTTTCTTTGGCTGAAATGTGAATAACATAATGTTTGCATCAGGTTCCTGACCTATTTAGTTTTCGTTTCTATAATAACTTTTGAGAAAGAGTTAAAAAAAAAAAAATCAGAAATGACCAGTGTTTCGTCATGGCCCTGTCTACTACAATCTGTATTTATACTGTTTCTATAAATCCACGAGTAGTGCAGTGAAATTTCTAAAATAATTTCGAGTTTTAAAACAAAAACTGCTTTTTTTAAAAAAAAAAAATAATTTTCTTGATAAATAGAATAGTTACTTGTATTTTAATTAAAATGTTTAAGAGACTATCTCTATTTTTGGAGTAATTCTACATTTCTGAAAACATGTTTTAAAAAATTCTCATTTCTATGAGAATGGCTCATATAGCAAGTGAAATATCACCAGTGTGCCAATAACAACATTATTAAATAATGTAATAGAGTTAGCAGAACGGGTGAGTAATATCCGAAGCTGGAGAGAGACAGGAGAGGCTGGAGTGCGGTCTGGAAGCAGCTCAGTTTAATGTGTTTATTTCCTGCTAAAGGTGGGACTCTGTTTCCTAGGCCCACTTAGCCATTTGGGTCCCATTCACTAGGCTTAATAAGCCCACTACCCCGGCTGCTAATCTAGTTAATGAAAAGCTCTATACTATAGTTATGGTCCGTCCAACTGTCTTTACCGATTCTAGCACCCCTTTAACTTCTCTATTGGTTACTAAATTATACAACTTACTGGTCTACTGGGTATTTTCCTGGAAATGGTCCAATTTATTAACATCGTTACTGATACGCGTTCTGATCATGTTGTACTGTTACCCTTGTCACTTAAATAATTCATTGTGAAAGGAAAACTTTCGACGAAAACAGCTTCTCTCAAACATTTGCGTTTAGTCGATTTGACACAACAAATTCAGACGTAAAACATGGTAACTGCAAAAATGGAAACTTTTGCAATGTTTTACCTTTTACCAATAATCACTTACAATAGCTTAACATAAACATTATTCTCTTAAGAAAATAAATTAGATTAAGATTTTTTCAACAATTAATGAAATCAGCCATAAAAAAAAACCTTTTTTATTTTAATTATTTATTGACATTGACAACTGTATTTACATAAAAATACATCTAGTAAATTTGATGTGAGATCACAATGGTAAGATGCAGGCATGCGGAGACACTACCCCTTGGTAGCACTCCAATAACCTTTTTACCTTAAAACGTCTGGAGGTTATTTTCTTATAAGGTGCCTCTGTGGATTGTCAAGAATGGAAGAGGAAGCAAGGGAAGAAACTTATTTTAGGTGGTTAGGGAGTTTATAATGGAAGGAGCGATATCTAGTTCGGGCTAGATCGGTTACATATGGAACATTAAGATCTTTATGTATGATTTTATTTGTGACAAAGTAAGGAGTATTGAGGATTTTACGGAGTATTTTTGATTGTAAGCATTAGATACGAGAGAAATTTGAAGGTTTAGTGGAGTCACAAAGCTCAATTCCGTGTGTCCATATATACCTTATTATAGTCATGAAGATCAGTTTTTTTAAAGGATAGGAAGTTCATACCGTTTGTCTGCCGAAACATCAATTTCTAGGACTTTTAGATAATCAATGAAAAATTTTTTTTATTTTTTTTTTTTTTCGTACCTCCCTGACGAAATAAATACTTCAATACAAACATACAGGTAGGTATATGCACATCTGGTACTTCAAATGAATGAATAGAAAACTACATAAACTAAAATGTATCGAAATAACACAAATTTGCGAGAAATACCAGATGATGAATTAATAATAAGATCTTTACGTAGCTTTGATAGTTATCTAGCCACATAATTAAACATTTCTTTTATTAAAATCTTTAATTTCAGGTGTTGTTCCACGTTTCACGTTCGTAATGACTACTTAACACATATAAAAAGTAAAATACTATGAAAAGGGGCGGCCAAACTGGAAAGTCTTTATGGAAAGAAAGATCCTTCATCCCTTAGCGTAAATTTGAGGAGTAATAAGAGGGTAGTTGACGGAGAAAATTTACGACCCGACAGGCTGAGAGGGGAGGGGAGAAATTGGATGGAATAAGATAAAAGGGACTAACAGGGTATAGGAGGATTGTTTGTTTAGGCGAAGGGAGGGTGTTGACAAGGCCTCCCATGTTTGCAGGCAGTCACAAACGGTCCCTACGACGCAGCGATGATAGGCGCGACAACACTTTAAAGGCGTGAGGAGGGGGTGGGAGAGGCTATAATAGAGCTGGAAATTATATTGCAATAAATCTCCTGGAGGCATGGAGGCGGAAAATTCTCCATGCGCTGTCACATCCCGGAACCTATACCTTACTCTTTACGGCTCCGATAAATTTCCTCGTTTCGGCTGATGATAAAAATTAAAATAGTATCTCTGTCAGGATACGTCACATAACTAAAATGCTCTTTAACAATTCAGTAGCGAGCGTTGTTTGTAACCACGTTGGGATTTCGTTTTAGGAACACGGTATTTTCCTTTGAAACAATTCGTCATCGTATTTGAGTTATGAAAAATATATTTCGTTTATAACAATCTAAGTATACCACAAAGAAAAAATAACCTTTTTGACATAATTGCAGTAAAAGTGACAATTAGGCGATTTTTTTTCCTTCTGACTGTAGCTAAACCAAATTTACGCTTCATTGTTGTAAAACTTGTGAAATTATCAATGATTATAGGTAATTTCTAAATATGTTAGATATTGAAGCGAAAATTTCGTTCAGGAACAGTTCAGTCTAAAAAAAAATTCTTATCTACCAAATTGTCACTAGTATTTAGAATTATTTAATTTACAAAAAAACAGAAACTGAGTAACATAAAAGGTTTCATCTAAAAACGAAATAAGACAGATAATTATTAAATTTTTAGCGTCACCTTGCGGCCAATAAAAAATATTTTTTTTACAATTTTTTTTTTTATAAAATATATTATATTGAATATAGAAATATAATGTGAACTTAGTGTACTTATCGTCTTCATTCTGTAATTAGAGCAAAGCCAAATACAAATCTCGCAAATCATTGAAACCTCAGAATATCGTCAATAATTTCTCAATAGTTCTTGAAAGGCTGATTCTTATTTATCTTATGATTTAACAATTTTTCTAAGGAATTTACAGAGGTAAGCAGGATGTGTTAAGGCCTCGTTTATTTTATACTGTGAGAAGGAGCAATCTACCAATAAAAGTTCAAATCATAGGGAGAGAGATAAAAATATCAGAACAGTTATGATTATTTTCAAACAAAAATAACTACTTACGGTGTTAAAATGTTAATTATAGTTAACTTTTAAGACTATCTTATTCGAAAGATAATTATGAAAGTAAATTGCTATCAATAGCTTAGCAAAAACCTTTATGAAACATAAATCATAAAGAAACAAAAGAAACATGGCTAAGAAAGGTTTTGGAAGCAAAATGAAAGTAGGTGGGCGGGTTGGACTGAATCCAGGGACACGTTGGTCCCACGCTGATTAACACAGATGTCTTCCTCCAAATCCTACTAAGGTCTTCTTTCCTCTCTTCTTAATGTAAGTTTTATTCTTCTTTTATTTGAATTTTATTAAATTGAATTTCGAGTAATGATTACAAATCTTTATTCTAAAATCGTTGTTCTTAGTAAAATGTTTATAAAATTCACAGAAAATGGGGATTATACTATAGAGTTTTGATCGAGTTTGGCACCCGGGACTGCTTTACGAACCCCGTAAATTCCTCCTACATACTTTCTCATCATTCGTTTCTTTCTCATCGATAGATTATTCCAAGTAAACAACAATGGTTCCTATTCATCCCTCTATTCTCAGCCCGCTGGTGTTCCTCAAGGTAGTATCGTTGGTCCCATCCTCTACACCGTCTATACAGCTGACAATCCAACCAATCCTAACACTATCCTCACCACGTATGCCGATGACGCATGTGTGCACGCAGTTAATAATAATCTATTAATTGTATCCCAAACTCTCCAATCCCGTATCACAGCCCTCCAAGAATGGTGTCGTAATTGGAGGATTAAAATAAATTCCAACCAATCCCATCAAATCACCTTTACCCTTCGTTGTAAACCTACCGACTGCCCTACAGTTTCATTTAATAATATTACTCTTACCCCTGTCGAACAGAATCGCTACCTTGGACTACATTTGGCTAACGGTTAACCTGGAATCTTCACACAAGACAGGAAAGACAGGAAAATACACGTCGATTTCGACTATTATAGCACTTACAAGACAAACTAAACTTCCAACACATTACAAAAGACTGATCTACATGACTGTAATAAGACTAATCTGGACATATGGAGTTGAGCTTCGGGACTCCACTAAACCTTCGAATTCCTCTCTTATTCAATCCTTACAATCCGAAATCCTTCGTAAAATTCTTAATGCTCCTTACTTTGTCACAAATAAAATAATACATAAGACCTTAATACTCCTTATGTAACCGATTTAGCCCGAACCAGATATCACTCCTTCCATTATAAACTCCCTAACCACTCAAACCCCCTAATTTCTAGCCTTGCATCCTCTTTCATTCCTAACAATCCTCCGAGGCGCCTGAAAAGAAGATGGCCACGAGGCCAGCTAATGTAAAATACCATTAGAGTGCTACCAATGGGTAGTTTCTCTACACGCCTGTAACACTCAAATTTAACCGAGATCAGATTTACTAAATGTATTATAATGTACAGTCGTAAATAGCAATAAATAAATAATTTAAAAAAATATATATTATAGAGTGCAACTGGACCTCATACGATACAATAGTTAATATCTGTTTAATATTAAAGTAATTAAAATTTTTATGAAAGCACTTTACTTTCGCTTTTTTCTAAATAAAATATAAAGACGGGAAAGTACTGCAATTGCGAAAAGTTAGAAATTTTTGAATTTTTGACTGAAATCCACGTTTTGAAGTGTCTAAAGTCATAATATTCAAGTCTGGCAACATGATCTGAGCGTAGCTCAAATATTAAACTCGTAAAAAATTGAAATTACATATTTAAGGGTGGAATATGCCTGAGATGTTACTGCAACTTTTTCGATAAATACATTAAACATTTT
The DNA here is from genome assembly GCF_000696795.3 of Halyomorpha halys. Classification (NCBI taxonomy): domain Eukaryota; kingdom Metazoa; phylum Arthropoda; class Insecta; order Hemiptera; family Pentatomidae; genus Halyomorpha; species Halyomorpha halys. The sequence goes on from NW_027113957.1 coordinate 86,439, forward strand.
TTTATTCCGATTTTCTGGAAAATATCTCAAATGATTTCGTTTAAACTTAGTAGTATTTTATGTCAGTTAGTTTTGACACACCTTCTACCTGACCCCCTCCACTAAAATTCTTATTGTCGGACCCATCACTATCCTCCCGTCTACGCTTCAGTCAATTTGTAGTTTGTTTGACTAGGTCAGTTTCTCTTATTAATTAATCCTTAGATATATATACTGACTTTACATCCCATTTCATTTGAATCGCATCTCAATTATGTTTAACATTTACAAGTCACGCCATTAGGCGTTTCTTCTAAGAATATTTTCTTCTTACCTTTGAGATTGATATTTTGTTAAGTTAAAGAATCTGGATTAATAAAAATCATTTTTTATAGAAAAAAAATCAATAATGTTATTTGAATATACGAATTTATTTGAATTTTCTCAAATAAATTCAAATCATTTTCCCCTTTAATTAAAATACATAACAAAATAAACATGGAATCTAAATTTAAATATGAATATTTTAAACTCAATAATATATATTTGTATTAAATAACCGTCATGTTCACCGATCTGAACACAATCCATTCATTTCATAACAAGAGGACAGAATGAAATAATTTAAAAACGAGGTAGGTACCCCGCTCCCTTTCCCAATGAGCAGTATATTAGTGGTCCGACAGTCCAACCTTGTCCAACCCCTCCATAAATCTCAGCCTTCAGGTACAACATTGATAATTACAAATCCCTGTTTAAATGGATAATGGCCAATTTTGTCTTCAAACCGTCCAAAGGTATTAATTACACAAGCTAACATTACACACGATTAATTCAACGAAAATTAGGACAATGGTTATAAAAGTAATTTAATATTTATTTAACGTGTAATGATAGTAAAATAAAGGATTTTAAAATAATGTATCAACATTTTAAAAATAAATTTGTGATGCATTATTAAATTTTGAATCGAAATTCATCAGTTTTTTTTTTTATTTATACATATATTTTCAATTACCTGTATATAGAATATATTTAGAGGGGAAATATTTTGATCGTGCAAAAATTCGAATTCGAGTTTTTGACGGGCATACAGGTTCTGAGGTCCACTGAGTATAAATAATCAAGTCTAGAGAAATGGTCTATATGAACAGCCTAAACTCAAAAATCTCAAAAAAAAGCTCAAAAACGAAAAGTCTCACACAACTAGAATTAGGTATTTGAGACGGGTATACCTTGGGATGTAACAGCGAGTTTCCATTTTCCCATATTTGTTATTACAATGGTCAGATTTCCCGTTGATAATGAAATACATAGTAATGTGGTTGTCATCCTGAATAACAAAAAAATAACCGTTTTAAAATGTACAAGGATTAATTTAATCTCGTCGTATGATGCGCCCACTGCATTGTTTTGTAAATGATAAAAGAAGAAGTTAACAAGAGTTAAATTCTTCCGGCATTATCTGCTTATCAGGCCCTTGGACTATCACACTACATCCACCTCTCACGATGTAATTATTTCATTAAGACAAGGGGTGCTTTAAGGTGCTAAAGTATTTGACTAGTATTAATAATATTAGGGTTTCTCCAGTAGTTTAATAACAAGTATTAAATTTCTTTACCAATGCAGCAGATCTGAAGGCCCATGGTTAAAAACCTAATAACTGGGGCCGTTCTGATTGAAGCATCTCAACGGGAGAGCTGCGATCTTTTAAACTCCTTACAAAACTTCACTGCAGGGTATTCCTTTTTGGAGTTAATGAAACGCGCAGAAATACTTGGAATTAATAAGAATCCCTACATCTCTCGTTTCTCCCGGTTCCCTGGCTCCCTTCCCCAACTTCAATTCAACTTTCAAGCGTTTCGGAAACTTTTAATGGTAACATTTAAACTTAGTTATTTCAGATAAGTCGGAAATATGCGTTTTATGAGTAAGTCAACGGGGAGTGAGAAATATTTACAACACGATAAATTATTATTATGACAAATTTATCAACATATCGTATAACATTAAATATGTATATATACATACTATTATCAAATAGAAAAAAAAATCAGCATTTTAAGTCCATAATATATATATATATATATAAGTTACGGACTGTCAGCTGAC